>NC_040035.1:4546885-4846885 GCF_003713205.1 Coffea eugenioides
GTTTTGAATTTTAACTATTTGAATTTGGAGAAAAAAGTCAACTCCATGACTGTTATAAGGTTCCTCCATCATACCTACAGTCAATTCATACTTACTTTCATATTTAAAAAATTAACTATAAGTTTATTCACTTCTATGAAATTATATGGAACAAAGTCACAAAGATGTACCTCTACTTTCGTGAGTGTACTCCTTAAATTTAACACTTTTATGAACTGGTATCAAATTCCAATTCTGATTGTAAATCTAACACTTTTAGATGACCATAATCAATGGCCAGTTAATCATGATTATAAGAGCAAAAGTGCTAAATAACTCAATCAAGATAATAGCATCAATTAGTCAAGAAACCAACACCAAACAATCATAGAAAATTTAGCCAAATACCCAAGGCATATACTTTAAAATAATATCACAAACACAAAATTCAAATCTTGCATTAACAAACTTAGAGTTCAATAAAATGAAAAAAATATGAAAAAAGAGAACCCTTGTCACTAGATCTTCTTGGACTTCTCTTTCTTCATCCCCCTTGACCTCCTTGTTGAACCAATACAAACATGGATACATCACAACTAACTTACAATACTACACTAAACTATACTAAATCAAGAGAAAATAAAGTGAGTTACATTTGTTAAGGGTTTGTGTCACACAATCCTTTGGTTGTTTTTCTTCTTTCTCCAAACTCTCCTTTTTTTCCCAAGCTAACTTGAACTAACTACCCTCAAACTAGAAGAACTATGTAATATATGTTCTTGGTTTTGCATTATTGGAGTCAAAACGTCAAAAAGAGAAGCTTGTAGAACCCCCCCAAAAATAGGTACAAGTTGTCCTTTTTTGTCTTGCCAAAGATGAAGAAAGAAAGAAAATTCATGCAAATTAGCAACTTGCAACTGCCAGGAATCCCTTGGACGAATCCCTAGAGGGATTTTCCTAGAGATTGGGCAGAGCAAGTGCCAAACAACTCACTAGCCTCAAATCGTGAGCGGTTTCTTGATGGTTTCTTCTTCTTCTTTTCCTTTTTTTTCTTTTCTTTTTCTTTGCACCACTTCTTTTAGCCATTGTTGCCACTCTCAAGCTTATAATCTTTACTCATTTTTGCTTCCAATTGAACTTGATCATTTTACCTACAAAAACAAAGAAATTTTGCAAATAAAATAATAAAATCACAACAAATTCATCTATCAACTCAATGTGCAAATTAGAGACAAAATGTGGACATCTTATACCATTTAACCTTACAAATTGACTCAAAAATAATATGAAACCATTCAAAAATATTACAAATTTAGCCATTATCACTCTCCCACACTTGAATCATTACTTGTCCTCAAATAATATCAACAAACCACTCAACCAATGATCCAAGTGCCTAACCAAATAACATGCTTTGTTAAATTTAAATCCTATACCTCAATAATTAGCCATTATGCAATCATTCAAATTATACTAAATACTCATAATATTTAGCAAAGCGGAGACAATTATACTCGAATTTAACCTTATTCAATTCAATCTCTCACCCCCAATCTAATTCCACAAATAAATGACTCATACAGCTAAAAGATAATGAACACTATTCTACAATCGCTTTTTTCTCAAATTTTAAGGTTAAAGAGGAAATTACTTGCACAAAATATCAACAAATACTTAAGTTACAAGAGCATTATTTGACGCAAAGATCGACACTTATGTGAGGACCCCCGGTTACTCAATACTCGCATACTCAAATCACTCAACTACTCTTAATTCAAGTACCTTTTTACGCGAAAGTCGACATTTTTAGTTGAAAACTCCCAGTTACTTAGTACAAAAATAGTTCGAGTAAAACTCTTGTTTTACACTCTTTTTCTTTCTTTTTTTTTTCTTTTTTTTTTGTTTTCTCCCTTTTTTTGAAATTTTTGTGAGGATACGTAATCTGTCTTAAAAGCAATATATATAGAGTAGGAAGAGTACCACTTAATTAACTGTATCAATCACTTAATTGTAGATTTAAGTAAAAGGGAGAAATCTCATTAATTATGCAAATATAAGCATAATTCTTCCTACTTTCCTAAATATACTTTCTAAAATGCAAGAATTCTAACCACATAATGACTAATTCTTAGGATCATAGGAAATGAATCATTCAAAAGTACATTTCAAAATTCAACAAGTAGGGAAATTAACTTCTTGAAACAAATTTTTGTTGCCATTATTCAAACATTTTGGGCCATAGTGAAAATTTGAAAAAGATTTTGAAAAAATTTTGACAGATTTTCCCCTTATAACTGGGCAAAACTCCTTGCCAACAAACCTAAATTTTAAAAAATTTTCAACATGGCAGTATTTCCAAAATATATTCCAACATTTACAATACAATTTTAGTCAACAATCATCATCACAAAGCCACAAAAAATTTACACCTGTTCCTTTAAACCTATTCCTCTCCCTTATACTTAAAATTCACATTGTCCGCAATGTGAAGGATAGAAAAAGGATAAAATGAATAGCAATACTCCCCTATTTTGAAGCAATTGACAATCAAGACCATGTGACGATGTCCTATCATTCCAGCAACCATACCAAGAAAAATGAAGTTCAACTAGAGCGAGTAGTTATAGTTCAAGTAAAACAACTAAGAAAAAACACGCTACAAGCAACATCAAGTTTCACGAAAAATGTAAGGGATAATTGCAGAAACCTCCCCTGAGTTTTCTAACACTTGCACTGACCTCCCCTGTGGTTTGAAAAATTACACTGACCTCCCCTAAACTTACTAATCCTTTGCAAATTCAGTCCAAACGATTAAAATATTATTTTAGGGAGTGAAATTAGAATTTTGTACCAGATTTGCCCTTTGTGCTATATGTCCAATGAAAGACAAAGTACTACAAATCAATTTTAGTACTTTCAAATATTTAATTTTTCTTAAATACAAAACCTACCAGTTTTCCTTCCGTAAAAATATTAATGTAACACTTTTTCAATTTTAGTTACAAACATTTATGTATTTAACATAAATTAAATGATTCAGAATAAAATTCCCATAAAGAACCAATACTTTACTCATCTAATGGATGAAAGTCATAAAGAATTAATACTTTATGGGCCATTTCTTTCTTTTAAAAATATTTATTTTATATTAAATAGATAACCTACCGATTTCCTTTTTGTAAGAATATTACTGTAACACTTTTTGAATTTTACTTACAAACATTGATATATTTATCATAAATTAAATATTTGAAAATAAAATACTCATAAAGAGCCGGTACTTTAAATAGGTAATGCGTATTTGCCCATAAACTACACCCCTTAAAGTTTATTAATTGTTAATTGATTTGTAGTACTTTGTCATTCATTGGATATGTAGCACAAAGGGCAAATCTGGTACAAAATTATAATTTCACTACCTAAAACAATATTTTAATCGTTTGGATTGAATTTGCAAAGGATTAGTAAGTTCAGGGGAGGTCAGTGCAAGTGTCAGAAACCTCAGGGGAGGTTTTGCAATTATCCCAAAATGTAATGTCAAAAGATCAAAGTCAAGAATGGTTGAGATGCACTTTTTTCCCATGAATTATTTCATCTCCATGCTAAGATGGAGGTGAAGTTGGAGTTTGTATCCTAAGCCGCTTTTCCTCTTGTGCGTTCTCCTCTTATATGTGTTGCTTCTCTTTTCCTTTGGATAATATCGGCATTGATTTTGTAGCAACCTTAATTGAAGAATATAAACTATTAAAGCACCAATTCAAAGTTGCCAAGAAAATTTCAAATATTAAGATAAACACATTCCTCAAAAGAAAATCATCACCCAATGGCATAAATAATTCTAATAGTATGTATTATATCTTCAAAACATCATAATCAAGGCAACTTATGAGCTCTAAAATTACTCTAGAATTTGCATTTTCCATTATACCTAAAATTTGCAATTCACAATTAGTTTCATGTATTGAAAAATAAGCACTTATACATCATAAAAAATGCTATATAAGGCTAACAATAAGCATAATGAAGCTAAACTAATGCCTTATGAAAATTGCCTATTTTCAAAGAATTCAAGGAATGGTATTTTGCATAATTTCTTACATTGCACCAATTTCAACCGTAATAATGAACATGCTTATGGAAGTTAAATAAGCTCAATTAAACATCAAAATAACAACAAACTTCACCAAAAATTCACAAAGAATTCAAACTATGGTGAAATTTAAATGAGCCAAATAAAGTCAAGAAACTTACTTGGGACTTATAAAATGATAAAATACATCCCAAATTATGCAAGAATGCCCAAAAATTTAGCCCCAAGCAGCTCCCGATTGAAAGAAATGAAGTTCTAGAACCCTAAGATTCTTGGCCCAAATCTTCAAAAGTTAGTGTTTTTGATGATTTTTTATGCTTGAATGTTGGTCACAAGATGTTTTTGAGTGATTTTGAGGGTTCAAATAGTAGAAATTGGAGATTTGAAGAAGTGGGTATGTGAGTTTGAAGTCAGTTCAAAGAAGAAGAAGAAGAAAATGAAGGGAAAATGCCATTTTTGCTTCTTAAAATCACTGCCCAACAAGAAATCGCATGCAGATTCGCAGTGGTTTGGTCTGTAGATTGTGGGTAGTATGTTTGGAGAAAAATTTTTGTTGCCCTGGTGAATCCCTGGTTTGAATCCCTCGGGGGTTTTTCTGAGGGATTGTGACTAGTGGCTCAAAATCAGCTCCTTTGTTCAACACTTAGAAAAAATATTCTCCAAATCAACTTCCTCTTGTTTGAACAAGATCATTTTAACACTTAATAATGCAAACACACTTCATTCACCATATTTTGAGCTAAAAACACACACACACACACACACACATATATGTAGATATACATTTTAAATTAGAATTAATATCAAATGCTCAAAATGCATGCAATGCCTAAATTGCAAGTATATGCATGAAAACTACTTTATGCCTTGTCTAAGAGGAAAACTGCAATTTTGACCATTTTCAAGACCTTGTTGATGTTGCAACCTACAAATACATAAAACAAAAATTACACTATATAAACATGAAACACAAGAAAAATACTAAATCATTGGGTTGCCTCCTAACAAGCGCTTTGGTTAAAATCGTTAAGTTTGACTTTATTCCCTCCTTATCAAGGAGGTTTTATCAAAGAGTAATCCACAAACTCAGGTCGTGGTAGATCTACAAAGGGTGGCTCCACCTTATGAGCCTTATATCCATATGATTTGAGAGTCGGAGTTGGCTTACCAATCTCAAGTGCATCCTTACCAATCTCAAGTACATCATAGATATTACCTTGCATTTGTAACACCTGAGAGCTTATTAATGGATCCTTCGCATGGCTTTCTTGGGCAATAATGTCCTTAGAACCTACACTTTCAGTACACTCCTCAAGAGGGGTTAAATACGAGCCTTTAATGCTTGTCTCTTAAGGTTCAAAGTTAGTTCCAAAGATATGATCATGTGAAATGGATATTTCCTTATTGAAACACAAATTAGGTTCATCATTTTCATCAAAATACGATCTACTTTCGTATACAACATTTTCACCATTCACAATAGGGTCAATTTGCATATCACTATTTGAAATAACTTCATACAAACCATGCAATCAGTCATGTATTCTTTCAAAATGTTAAGCTAATTCTTCTACTCTTCCTTCCACCCTACCAAAACAATTGGAAATTGTATTAGTTAGCCTTTCTATATCTAAATTCACTTGATTGGCAAATTTTTCTATAGCAAGCTCCCATTCAATAGCTCCCATTCATTCTTTTTCTTTTCTATGACAGACTCCCAAGACAAAGGTGCATTAACTAACCTTTCAATAGCTAATTCCCAAAATGGTTTAGGCTCATATTAGATAAATTCGGGTTGGTAATCATAAAACTATAGAAAATCATTATAAGCACTTTGATTATCCCAACCATAAGTAGAAGAACTACCACAATTAGGACCCTATTGATCAAAATAAGAACTATAATGCTCAAATTTATCACATTGATCCACATGTTGTGCTTGTATACATTGATAATTAGCATGGCGGCCTCTACACAAGTCATAAATCACATTATTGGAATTTAAAGCATCAGCACTCCTATATTGCTCAATCAAATACATCAAATTGTCCAATTTAGCATTTAGCATGATATAGTCAAATTTAGCATTTAAACTCCTCAAGCCATCATCACAAGACTTACCTGCGGCTCTTCCTTGGTTATCACCATACCTTGCACATTGAGGAAATTGCGGATGATAATTCCAACTTCTCTCCAACATGGTCCGCCCATTTGATCTATCCTTTTCATATCCTAAAAATGATTTTAAACAACTTAAGAGCAAGATTAGTCAAGAAAAATAGATGATAAAAGACGTGCACAAACTAAACACAAAAATAAAAGACAATAACATATAAGATTCACAAAACTCACACAAAAAAGCAACTAGACTAAACAAACTCAAAAAGAAACTAGATTTAGACAAAACGTTAAACACAACAAATGCAATAAATACAACTAAAATCTTTAAATTAATAAAGTTGTTCTTCATACCAATATTGCCACAAATCTTTCCCGGCAATGGTGCCAAAAACTTGACAAGTGCGAAGCATGCATATAATAATTAAGCTCAATCCACAGTCAAGTTTTACATTTATAAATTTTTAAATAACCCACACGAGATTTTTTGCAAGTATATGGGTCATGAGCGAATATAGAGTATTAAGGATCGATCTCTCAAGGAAGACGGGCAACTACCGGCACTTCTAAAGTTTCTCTATTATTTAGACTATCAACAAATTAAAATAAATAAACTAAACTATAAATGGATAGATAAATGCAAATAAAAACTCCTTGAATAATGGAATCCCTACCTATTCATGCTAGTATAACTCTCTAACCAAATGATTACTAAAATCTCGACTAAATTATGGCGTAATTTCCTAATATACGTGATATCCCCTTTCACCGGCGTACCAACTATACCCATAGTTAATTCATACCTACTGTCATGGTTTTAAAATCAACTACAAGTTCATTCACTTCTATGAAATTACATGGAACAAAGCCACAAAGATATACCTCTACTTTTGTGATTGTACTCCCTAAGTTTAACACTTCTATGAACTAGTGTCAAATTCTAATTTTTATTGCAAATCTAATACCTTTAGATGATCATAATCAATGGGCAGTTAATCATGATTATAAGAGCAAAAGTGTTCAATAACTCAATCAAGATATAGTATCAATTAGCCAAGAAATCAACACCAAACAATCATAGAAAGTTCAACCAAATACCCAAGACATATACTTTAAAATAACATCACAAACACGAAATCCAAATCTTGCATTAACAAACTTGGAGTTCAATACAAAGATAAAGATATGGAAAGAAGAGAACCCTTGTCACTAGAAGTTCTTGAACCTCTCCTTTTTCATCTCCCTTGACCTCCTTGTTGAGCCAATACAAATATGGATACACCACAACTAACTTATGATAATACACTAACCTACACTAAATCAAGAGAAAATAAAGAAAGTTACATTTGTTAAGGGCTTGTTTGAGGCAAGACAAAATCCTTTGGTTGTTCTTCTTCTTTCTCCAAACTCTCCCTCTTTTCTCTAGCTAACTTGAACTAACTACCCTCAAGCTAGAAGAACTATGTAATATATGGTTTTGATCTTGCATTATTGGAGTCAAAATGTCAAAAAGAGAAGCTCCTAGATCCCCTAAAAGTAGGTACAATTTGTCCCTTTTGCCTTGACAAAGTTGGAGAAAGAAAGAAAATTCATGTAAGTTGGCAACTTGCAGCTGCTAGGAATCCCTTGGACGAATCCCTGAAGGGATTCTCCCAGGCATAGGGCAGAGCAAGTGCAAAGCGACTCATTGGCCACAAACTGTGGGAGAATCGTATGCGGTTTCTTGACGGTTTCTTCTTCTTCTTCTCTTTTTTTTTCTTTTCTTTTTCTTTGCACCACTTCTTTTAGTTATTGTTGCGATGTCTCAAGCTTATAATCTTCACTCAGTTTTGCTTCCAATTAAACTTGATCATTTTACATACAAAAACAAAGAAATTTTGCAAATAAAATGATAATATCACAACAAATTCATCTATCAACTCAATGTGCAAATTAGAGACAAAAGATGGAAAGCTTATACTATTTAACCTTACAAATTGACTCAAAAATAAAATGAAACCATTCAAAAATATCACAAATTTAGCCATTATCAATAACGAAGGGTAATTTGAGGATTTTTCAGAATAAATTTAGCATACTAGGTCTATGTTGTTACTGAAATGCTAATCATGGGGAGGTAAGTGTAACTTTTTAAACTAGAGAAGAGCTTCTTGAAATAGTCAGAAACCTCAAGGAAGGTTTATGAAATTATCCATAAAGGTAATTACTAGTATGAAGCACTTGTATAGATTTTTGACAGAAGATCCTCTTGTTTATTCTTGCTCTTCCTTCATATTAAATCAAATATTTTAATATGAAATTTTAGCTTTTTTATATCTAGGCTTCTCTACACTGATAATTTTATTAAAAATTTAAGCAATCATAAAAAATATAGCTATTTCATTTGAGACTCCATTGATAACCAATTAAATTGCCAAGAAGAAAAAGGGAATTTGTTGTTCCCTCAACTTAACATTGTATAGGAATATTTAATTGATTGCTTAGTTATCAATATGAGTGAAAGAGAAGAAATTTGTGACCAAGTACGTAAAAAGAGAAGAAATATGTTATAAATTAGTAGTATGAATAAATAAAATAAAGAAACAAAAAAGAAGAAAAGTTTATTTAACTTTTCAATGTTTTTTAATATCAAAATATTTTAGCACGTATTGCACAATTTCAACCCATTTCATATCCAATTTCATCCTTAAACCCCCAACACTTCTATTTGAAACTCAAGAGCTCTAATGATTCAAATTTCAAATTTTGAGGACTAAAATGCAAAGCCAAAATAGTTGGCTAACAGAAATTTGATTTTTACCACTATGAATGGTTGAATTTCAATAAATTGTTCCAAATTTGCTCAAAATTAGAAATTTTCGTGGTCACATTTATTTTGGTCGAAATATTAAAGACCAATTTGGCATACAAACTAAATGTTGGAGACTGAAACAACATTTCTTCCTAAAAATTATGTAAGAAAATAGTTGACAACTATTTTTTTTCATTTACATTAAGTACGTTTTACTCTTTAGCCTCTTTATGAAACAACCTGCCCATTCCATTTCTTATAAATTTATTCCAACAATTTCTCGTTTTTATTGTTAACTATTTCACTCTAGTAGCTTTAAAACATGGTGGAATTGTCAGCAGGCAAACTAACATCATGACCTGGCTGCTGATTTGGTTCAACAATTGCATAGGTACAATTCTTAGCATCTGAAAAAGCTCATCAGGCCTCAAAATTGCATAAGCTTGGCTGCATGAAAGAAGCCCAATTTTAAGCATATTGAACGCCTCTAGTATTGTCAAATCTCCATTTAAATTGGCAATTCTAAGGAGGTGTGCCTGCATACAACAATCAGCCATTTAAATTGGATTGCTTCTGATGTAGTCTGATTTGGCTATCGAGTTTAAATCTCAAATAAGAAAAATAGATTTGGAAGGCACAGATTAGATTGCATAAGCCTAAATTGGACAACAAAACCCTTTAGGTTACTATGAACTCTCTCCATGTTGTAATTGGTCAATTCTCTATTTTTACCTTATTAATTGTCTTATTAGACAAATCCGCAAGGCTTTCTTTCAATAAATACAAAAGGATGAGCAACTTCTCGAGGCCCAAACACTTTTATTAATCACATATAGAACAACACAAAAGGCAAAATAATACACAGGAGATGAAATGAATTTTTTGCTTGGAAATTACAATGCTCTCAAGAGTGAAACCAACTAACTATAGGCTTCTATATTACAACTAAAAATTTTGAATTCTAAATCTAACTTGGTTACCATAGCCCAATTCTAATTCTAATACCAAAATATGACTTAACTCGATTTCTTAGATCAACTTTGACACTAAATGTAATCTAGTTACCATCATAAATATTATTCTAAAACAACTAAAATTGGCTTGGTTTATTTCTTTTTTTTTTTCAACAGGTTGTTATAGATCCATGAAGCATTTATTTGGCGAAAATGTATAATAAAACAGAATGTAAGGGCTTAAAGTTAATTAATCCCGAAGTGCTCAGAATGGGACCAAAATACCCAAATTGGCCACTGGTCTCGGCCATGCAAGCAAATAGTTCCTTGATACTTATCCTCCAGTCCCAAGTAAATCAAAATGGAGCTTACCGAATGCATGAAAAGTTTGTGTGATTCAAGCCAACTGCAAGATCCTTATGCTTCATGTAACTGTATAAACACAGATGCATATTGCCATCAGAGAGCAATTTTTCATCAACTTCAACTAGTTATAAGCACAAATTCATACGATTTGGCACAAGAAGCTATTGTTTCCCGCATGTTCCACCATTTCGACTAGGAGGCATGAATGGTAACACAAACTTCTTTACTTGCCCATCTCGATATATATCCAAGTTATTAAACACTTAATTGATTTAATCTTAGCTTGATAAGATCAGAGGACATTCTTTTATTTTATTATCATTCTTTGCTACATCAAGAATCTTTTCCATTTCTTGCTCTGTTTTACAAAATTTTATTAGGAATCTTTCTCATTTCCTGCTTATACTCTATTTTGTTTAATTCTATATACAATTTAAAAGGAACTATTTGCACCGTCACAATAGTTCTATTAACTCTTTCAAAATTCTAATTTTCTTTGTTCTTTGACTCCTTGAACATGTACATGTTGTTATAAACTTATTTGTCACCACAAATGCAAATAGATGTTCATTCATTGTTCAATCGCCCCATGCTATTATAGTAATGATACACTACTTTCACTCGGGTCAAACAAATAATCTACTTGAAACAGAGACAGATGCAGTGCAAAGCATCTTTGATAAATCTTGCCTAATGTATATTGGCTCGCTGACAAAAGTTTTTACGTCATCCAAAAAAAAAATAAAAAAGAAGTTTTCTCACCAATCATCCTAACACATTCCTAATTGGTCAAGTGTTCCCAAGAATGTACATTATTCAAAAGGGGGAAGTGAGAAATCAAGTTTCTGCCATGAAATCAGTTATACCCTTTAGCTTTTGCTGCATCAACTGAAGCAATACATCCAGACTCAGCCATTACTTTCTAGTGTCAAATTCACTGACAAGGCCTTGCTGTTGATCTCCAAACTTTCAATCTTGATGGTGCCAGGAACAGGACATATCGTCACCTTGATGATGAACCCATGCTAAGGCAATCAAGGATGTAGTACAACAGCTTGTTATTGCGCTCAACACACTCCCTCTGGAACCTTGGACGGTCTACAAAAGGTAGCATATAAGTAATTGTTAGCCTCAAAATCCTGGGGACAAATTGTGTCAAATGCAGATGTGTTTTTTCAATATCTAGAAAAAGAAAAGACATGACTCATGCAATCTTTCATTACTATTCTTTAAAACCTCCAGATATCAATCCATCCACATACCAAGTAAAAGCAAGAAAAAAGGCCAAAAAAATTTGCTGATAAGAACAATATATGCAATATGTATCAGTGTGCTGCCACACGGTCACAACAAATAACAACAGAGCTCAATGACAAATCTAAAATGAACTTTGCTGCTTCCCAAATCAAAACCAAACTAAGTTTCTAAGTGAAAAAATGAGATTAGAATGCAGAAGATACTATGCTAGGTCCAATGTCTGATCCAAATCTCCGCTTTTGTATGTTTCCATCTCTGAGACAAGAAAGTTTCCCCATTTGATAGTGTGTGAGGCAAGATAGCAGAATGCATATTATTGTAGACAGAGACAGAAAAATCAACTAGGAAGAAAAGAAAATACTTTTTTTTTATTTGATAGTGTAGTAACCTTTGGTAGCTCAAACTAAAGACAGCAGACTGACTTATTAATGTAAAACAATATGGCAGGAAGCAAAACGAGAAAATACGTAAATTTTTCTCTAGTACCAGCCAACAACTAATCTTCCTGAAATCCTTTACTAACAAGGACTTGGATTTCATGTAGGTTAGAAAAAGAGACTTGAGATCAAGTTCAACCAATAATACAAAATTATCTCAGAACCAAACACACATAATCAAGAGAAACTTATCTGCATTATCTATTAAGTCTAATGAAACCATGAACTCACTGATTTGCAACTCTAGAAAGCAATCTATGGGTAGAGGGAAGGGAAAGCAACAAGACTCAAATTACAGCTTGCAAGCAAATAAGAACTACATGTGAATAATCCTTTTCCCGGAAGACTGAATGGTAAAATTCATATGCCAAGTAACAACCTCATTGGAAATTGAAGCATGGTCAGGAGAGAAAATCAGAACCTGTGTCTTAATAGTAGCCTTCGATAGAATGGCCTCAACTGCTTTCATAACCTGAAATATCCCATCACAGAACATATAAAAATCAGAAGCTCATATATTAACCCATCACAGAAAATACTTTTTTATCAACCAGGCAGATGGCAGCCTAAGCAAAACCAAATATGCAACAACGCATCTATCAGAAAACACACGCATATATACAAACCAAATGCTGTGAATTAGCCAAGGCAGGCAAACAAATAGAAGAAATCAGAGTAAACTTACGGCTGCAAAGACATTAGCATCAGAACCCCGAAGAACACCCAAACAAGCCCACCCAATGTCAAAATCCTGAAAAAACAGAAGATGAATCTATCAGAGGCCCAAAAGTAATCAAACAGGCATGAGATGTGAAAATAAGGGAACCAACCAGGAGAAATCCTGTGGTGATTGCTATAGATTAATCGAATTCTTGGACCCGGGAGTTGAAAGGGAAGCAGCTAAAAGAGGCGAAAGAGATAACGAAAAATGATTACAGGAAGAGGAAAAGTAACAAGAGTCCTATGATCTCTCTATTGAATGATTAATTTTTTTTTTAAAAAAAGGATGAAAATGTCATAAATTTGGTCACCAGATGCACTTTTACTCCCAAATAAAGATGAAGAAGCGTACTATCAGGATGTACTTATCACATCATTCTAATGCATCCAACTCTTTCCCAGAAATCCCTTCTGAACCAATAGACCAACTCCAGTTTGATTGAAATAAGCCTTGTATGTTGATAGCTCTCCAGTGTCAGCTTCCATGCTTCCCCCCCCCTCCCCCTCCCCCTAATTTCTTCGTCCTCCATATCACACTTAGCAGGCCTGCTACTAGCCATTTTCAGTTCAGCAATCAGCATGCTACACCAAAGGGAAAAAAAAATTTGGTAATTGATTTACTAAATACATATCAAGAATGCAGATTAAAAAACTATCAAAACTGCCCTGGAGATGAACAAGCTAAATTGTTACCTTCCTTTCTGCAGTCTGAGTAGGAGAAGATGAAAAACTTATGTTTGAGAAACTTGGGGAGAACCAACTATTTATGAAGCCTCCATCATAGCTAATGATATCTAATGAGCTTAATAAACATCATTGATAATTGCCTTCATCTTCAAACCCTGTCTGGTCAATGAAATCATCTTCAAACCCTGTCTGGTCAATGAAAATAACTTCTGTCCCTTGGTATTCTAGTAAGAAATGCAACAACAAACGATGCTGTCCTTTCTCCAATAACTTAAGCTATGCCTCCTAAGACTCTGGAAAGCATCACAATGGTATATTTCAGTATGCCTCCAATTATAATAAACAATGAAAGCAAAGAAAAGTTATGGTCTAGTAACTAGTGCAAGAAAATGGGAAAAGACCAGATTCTTTCACAATCAAAAGACATGTTTAACACCAAGTAACTATAAAAATCTTAAAAAGCAAAAGATAAGCTGTAGGAATAGGGTAAAAGTTCACAAACAGATAAAAGTACAGGAAAATGCCCTGTTTTTAGGCCAATTACATGACTCAAGCATACTAGAATGCAAACTTGCACCAATTCCTTGTACTTTTACTAAATTGGATGGAGGTAAGAAAAGAGTTCTTGGGGAGAGAAATGCTGCATTATCACATTTCTGCACAACATACCTCTTGAGCTCTTCTTCTTCTTCAACAACGATGGGGAACACCATGAAGCTGATGTTTCAGCACTATCAATGCTTTTTTGTTCACCCTCTCTGCCTGCTAGTTCATTGTCATCGATTTCTTCTTCTTCACTCTCACTGCTTGCCTGCATGGTAATTGTGATGTATAAACTTCTCAAACTTGTGAAACATGACAAACAACTATCCAAAATTATTGTAACTTGAACAGCAAATTGTATCTTGAATTTTCTTTGCAAATGTTTCTTGATTAGCTTTAATGTTGTCCATTCAGACCAGCAATATCAGTGACAGAAAAATGAAGAATGCGTCCATGTACGTCTAGCATTGCACATCAAATGAAGCATTTTCCAACACATTCAAACAAAGAGGCTAATTGTGTATGCACCATAGCTAATAATTTCCAAATAGAATGTAACAAGTTGAAGTGTAAGGAGTTTTTAAGATGTTCAAAATCTTTCAGTGGTTCAGAGAGGCAGAGGAAATCCAGAATTTTGGTCTCTTCCAATTTGTTCAAAACCAGGCTTTGTTAAAACTAATCTTTGAAGAGAAACCAATGTCTGCCCAAAAGAAGAGAATTACATAGGATGGCCATATGGAACTAGTGAAATTTCATAGAAGAGGCAGAGAATAAGAGACTGAAGAGCAAATATATGTCAATGAGATGCAGATACAAAAAAATTTATATACATACATACATACATACACACACACACACATATATATATATATATATATATATATATATATATGAGTGTGAACTTTAGATTGGAAAATCTCACAGGATCACTTGAAATCTCCTCCGCCAAGTAGATGCCTCTTTGGGGAGTGTATCGTTGTCTTAATAGAGGACACCGATAAACTTCAACACTTGTTAACTTGGTGAGGCGTCTCATGGTGGCCTCGGATGGTAAAGATTGAAGCTTTTTGCAAAACCATAGCTTTAGGGTTTCAAGGGACACAAGGTCTCCAATCCAATCTGGTAGCGCTTCTAAACCTCCAAAGTTGTCCAGACTTAGTGAAGTGAGGGTAGTCAAGTATTGAAGTTGGTGTGGCAGGGACTCCGGGTGAGGCAGCCCTTCTAAGCGAAGCTCACGGAGTGTTGATGCATGTCTTAAACCAGACCAATCAAAATCATCGATTGAGGAGTTATCTGAGGAGAAGGGACTGTTGATGCTCAATCCTCTTAAGCTGGTCGCAAAAGCAAATCCTTTGAACCTACGAGGGATCAATTTGGGACATGCTCTTAAGATGAATTCCTCGAGAGAAGGCGTCTCCTGCAAATTAAGCGAAAATGACACCAGATTCGGGCAGTCCGCCACCCATAGGTACCGCAAAGACGGGCATGACTCGAACATTTTGTCGGGTATAGTGGTCAACCCATAGCAATGTTGAATACTCAACCACTTAAGACATGGTAGGGGGCATTTCTGTCTATTTACTCCTAGACAAATTAGTCTTGGGCAAATTGAGATGGTCAGCCGCTGCAATCTCGATCCAAACACATCTTCTGGCAGCTCCCTAAGATTGTAGCAAGAGGTGATTCTTAACTCCTCAACAGAAGCAGTGCGGTAACCCGTTTTTATACTTGTTAGATTATCGCAACCCCGCACGTCTAGAATTTTGCTCGAGCATGGAAGAGTGGTCAGTTGTGGGCAACGTTGAATCCCAAAATCCCTCAGCATGGGAAAGGCATCTACTTCTCCTTCACCTGTTGTTGACCTCACTTGGTCTGCATCCTTCCACTCTACCAAATTCCACATATCTGCTACACGGAGTTCTTCAAGGACAGGAAAGAATTTTCGTCTTCTAGTGCTGCTGCCTGATTCTCGTGATCTGCCCTCCTCCTCATTAGTAGTAATACCGTAGAATTCATCTCCAACAGATAGGATGTTGTCCAAGCTTATCAAATAGAGACGTTTGAGGGATGGTAGTTGTCCTAATGCGGGGAGTTCACTGGATCTCCTACAAAATTGTATTCGCAACTCCACCAATTTTGACAAATTGATAAACCATTGCGGAAATTTATTACCCATACAAGAATCAATTTTCAGCTTTTCCAAATTTGGGTGAGGTTGGAGACCTTCCAACACATCCTCATCACGGTTATCACTTTCCCGATCCCTACTCTCCCATTCAAACACCAAACACGATAGATTTGGCTTTTCAAACAATTTTGCTTGTTTAGCTGCTTCTTTGCCCTTTACTAGTCCAAGATTTCTTAAATGCAACGATCCTTTAAGATATTTCAAGGCCCCAAGCTGTTCGACACCACAATCCTTCTCTTGGCTTACATTAAAGAACTCTAGAGTTTGAAGACAAGTCAATCGTCCCATCTGCATCGGCATTTTAAATTCTATATGATAATGATAGTATTTTAGATGTCTCAAGCTAATCAAATCGCTCATCCGTTTTGGAAAACCACCTTTAAGTGCACCATCGCTCATCGTTAGTGTCTGCAAATTATATAGCTTGCAAAGAGAATCTGGCAAACTTTTGATTCTAGAAGATGAAATGTCGAGCAACCGCAAATGTAGTAGTTTGCCAATGGAGCTTGGTAGAAACTCGACATCATCGCCAGACAATCTGAGAACATGCAAGTACTTGAATCTTAAAAGCATGTCAGCAGATATGCCACCTTCTAGATGGAGAAATAACGTGCGAATTGATGTTGGTATTGTCCTTGTGGTATTTTCTGCCAAACCTTCAGAAGAGTTCAATGCAAGGTAGCGATCCTGATTGCTGCTTTTTGGATTGAGAATTGATTTTGCAAAATCATGCACAAGATCGTGCATTTCATAGTACGTTCTCCACGACTCTTCGACTTTTTCCAGCAAGGAATTTTGCAACAAAATCCTCAAATACTCGCCTCCTGTTTCCTCCATCACTCCATTATTCTTTAGAACAAAACCTTCTGCAATCCAATGCTGAATTAGTCCATCTTCTCTCAATTTAGTGTCCTGAGGAAAAATTGCGCAATATGCAAAACATTTCTTAACTGATGGAGGTGATAAATGATCAAAGCTCACCTTAAGTATTTGATTGATTTGGCCTTGGTCTTCATTCAAGAGACTATCGTCCACGATAGATTGCCAATTCTCTTTTCCATTGCTAAGCAACAAGCCTCCAATTAACTTTGCTGCCAGAGGTAGGCCACTACATTTTCTTAAAATTTGCATCTTTATTGCTTCCAATTCCTGTGATACTTCTTCCCCTGCCAGTACCATTTTTCTCAAGATAGACCAACACTCATCATATGATAGCTTTTCTAAGCAATGAGGATGATGATTCATCTTCAGAATTTTAGACACAGCATCAGCCACACGTTCGTCACGAGTAGTGACAAGACACCAGCTTCCTTTGGTTGGATTTAGTCCCTCCAAAGTGGTAAAAAATTCATTCCACAATCCTTGTTCATGATTCCACACATCGTCAAGGACAAGGAAATATTTTTGTCTCTCGAGCTTATCTCCAATTTTCTTAACGATAACATTCCTGTCGTCCACTTTTACTTCTTCTTCTGTCAATTGTACTAAAATGAATTTGAAGAGCTCCATTATTTCGATTTTTCTAGCCACACACACCCAAAATTTGTTTTTTCCAAAGTGACGACCAATTTGTGGATTATTGTAGACTGATTTGGCCAAAGTTGTTTTTCCTATTCCTCCCATGCCGGTCACGGGAATCACAGAGACAACTCTTTCAGCCGGGCTTAACAACATTTCTATTATCTTTGATTCATCCTTTGTTCTACCCACTACATCTAGAACAACAGTAGAGTCAGTTAGTCGGCTTGTTGTGACTCTAGCAGAAGCAGGGAGTGCAGCGTCATTTTGGCACCTGACGACCAGTCCCATGTCATTGGCTTGTCGATTAATCCTTTCAAGGTTGGTGTTGATTTCCCTGATCTCCGAAGCCAATTTCAAACGCAAACCAATTGTATTGAAGTTCGAGAAGAAGAAGCATACCTTCTTCTTGAGTTGATTTCTGTACTTCACCTCCCGACGGAGTTTTTCATAGTTGAGCTCGTCCAGCACATTGTCCACTTTAAAAACCTCTTCTTCAAGCTGATTCAGCCATCGCCGCACCGCTTTCCTATGCATTTTTTCGTCAGCATCATCCAAGAAGTCCTGGATCATTGTAGCAAATTGGCTTAATTTCTCCAAATCCTTTTCGAACACAAGAACCAAACTAGTACGGTCAGTGGCAAGGGAAATAACCGTCCCCAACAGAACCTTAATGGTAGCGCTAACAGCAGCTTCAGCCATTTTTTCTTGCTTGGGATTGGTAGGATGAAATAACCTGATGTCGATGATGGCGATATGGATGCAGGATGCTTTTTGCAATGGGATAAAGGAAGGGATGATTCAGCTTCCGCAGCTAGATCTAGGAACCAAAATCAGTGGAGAAAAGAAGACTTTGGAGTGCTATTGATTTAGTCAATGGTGGGCCTTCGTTGTGGAAAGAATTGAATCATATTTTTTGATCGAAAAGAATATGGGAACTCATAAATGGTAGCAGTAACTGGATCCAAGTAGGTAGTGAAGCTTATAGCATTACAAAGAAACCATAGGAAATTATGCTTGCAAATTTTATTGGGACAAAGGAATTCACAATGCAAATCAATAAACAAAAAGACACGTCTTTTTAGACTAAGCTATTTCGCTTCTTGGATGTATTTAATGATAATTATACCAATAATGAACCCGTGTGTACAGGTTCAATTTGGACGCTTTTGCAATGGAAGTTGCTTGGCATTTTCACCCTTTTGATCAAATGCTAGAGCCATTTAATCTTAAAACTAGTAAGGCTTGGTTGTGCTACATACAGCCAATGCCCACCCTAAAGTGTTTAAGGGTAACAAAATTTGAGGGATTGTTTATGAGTTGAGTGTCATGTGTAAATATATTATAAAGAGTATCTTGATGCATTGCTGGTTAATAAAGGTAAAAAATTCTTGTAATAAAAAGCAAGGATCAGCGCATAAAAAAAATAAAATAAAATTGATAGGAAAAATGTATATTATATTTGGTGGTAATTCCAGTTGGTTTATATAGGTTTAACTGGTGCTAAATAAAATAAATAAAGTGACTAACCTGGGGTAAAGTGATAGGCGAAGCAAAAATCTTGAGTACTGAAAGTAATGCTACAAAAGGAAAACACAAAACATGCTAAAGAAAGTATATGTTACTACAACAAGATATAAATGTATAGATTTGTTGAAGTAAAAAGCAAGAAAAATTGTATTACCAAATGTGAGAAAACAAGAAAGTGAAGAAAGTTTTGTCTCTGCTATGTTAGAATGAGAAGGAAATAAAACAGGAAGGAAATGAAGCATAATAAATGTTGGTAGTGTATGTAAGGGTGTGGACTATACTATTCAAGTTTAGTTGGTTGATAATCATTTCATTTGAAAAGGTAATCTATGAAAACTAAATTAAGCTAGTACTTTGTCATTCAATCTAATGGTTATAAACAGATGAACTACAATTGATAATTCATCAAAAGACTGACTTTCTTGTGAAGGACAATCTAATTTTGAAGAAAAATGTGAGTATCTAATCTGGTTGGGTAATTAAGAAAAAGTTGAATAGTTGAAGAATGATTGCATTATTGGACTAATGACTTATTACAAACAAAGCAGAGGAAAAATAGGAGAACTAGGCAATCTGTAAGCTGGCTTGTTGAATAATCTAATAATGCAATAAGCTTGGAAAAACACTTTTCTCTCCAAATTAGAACTTATAATAAATAAGCTTTATTGAATAATTTAAAATTTTAACAACATAGAAAATAAGAAAAAAATGCAAATCTAATGGTTACCTGGAAAACAACAACAAAGAGCATTTTAATGAAATATAATAGAGATACATATATTTTTGTCATTTAGACGTTAATGCATTCGTTTGATTAAGAAAGGAAAAAATTAATTGTATAAAAAACACATATTAAGGTATAAATGAATTAAAATAGAATTGATAACAAAAATATATAAACATAAAGTCAAATGCTGCCAAATATTTTAATATGAACAAATTAAAATAAATTTGAAACAGAAAAATGCACACTACATTAAGTAATGGTAATAATCTTTTTCTTTATAATAAGATACAATTAGTTTTAAATAATCTTTTTCGTTACATTTGCAAAATAACAAAATGTCAAAGAATATATTGAAAAAATCCATGCAATTTGACGATTTTTAACAAATTCAACTTAATTTGTCAAATATAACTTTAAATGATAATTCATATTGAAATAAAAATAAATATAAACTCAAATAATAATAATGATAATAACGTTGTAATCCGATTAAAACTTAAGTTAATTTGTCAAATATAAGTTGAAATGATCATGTAAATGATACTCCAATTGAATTATATCTCTCTAAAATATAGAGTTTGAAAAGTCTATTAAAAATATTTTAACCTTATAACGTAGGCAGGGACTTTACTTTTCTAGTTAACCTTATAAAGCAATGTCAAGTCCATAGAGAAAGCAAAAGAAAAAACTCAAAATTCACCCATAGTGCTACATGTTAGCTACAGCAACTTTGGACTTTTGCTTATCTTTATAGTAAAGTAAGATATTTGAATGGTTGTTGGAATAGTGGTGTAACCTGAAAGTTCCACTCGAGAAGGACAGTCACATTAAGAAAAGGTAAATGGGAAATCAACAGATCGGCTGGTCCCATTTAGAGACAAACTTTTGGAAACGAGATTATTTGAAATAATTATTATAATACTATTTACGATATAATTTATGTAACATCCAATTAGGCATGGCCACGGTTCCAGAACCGTCGGTTCTGGTTCTTCAAAGAGGTAGAACCAGAACCCGCATAGTTCTAATTTCGGTTCCTTATGGTTCTGATCCTGGTTCCGTATGGTGCCCTACAATTTTATTTAATTCTTTATCCTTACCAATTTTAATACGAATATAACAATATGTTTCAAATTTCAAATAGAATGTACAAAAATAAAGATCATATTTTAATTTTATTATTACTCTACAAAGTAAGAAGTAATAAATAAACAATACAAATTTTATGAAAAGTACATTACATTGTCAAATTAAAAAATACATTACACTATCAAATGATTGTCATGTGTTGACTTTCTTGAGTTGGACAATCATCAATGTTGAAGATTTCATTTGAAGAAATATTGTAAAAAATATTTTTTTGCTTGCTTGATTTTGAAGATGAGCTACTACCTGATTTTGAAGATGAGCTACTACCATCAAAACTTGCCATTTTTTGATAGCAAATAAGCAAAAAAAAAATTTGTAAGTAATAATTTAATACTTACAAATTATAATGATAGATATTAGACGAATAGAAATAATTAAATAATTAGTAAAATATATAGAAAGTCCATAAAATTTAAACTTTCTTAAAACCTATTAATCACAACTAATTTTTTTGAATTATCTCACTACTTATATTAATTATTTTTAACGGTTCTGGAACCGGCGGTTCTGGTTCTGGTTCTATTTTTTAGAGAACCAGAACCGGAATCTTTATCCAAGGTTCTGCCACGGTTCTGGTTCCATGGTTCTGGTCCGATTCCCGGTTCCAAATGGAACCATGGCCATGCCTACATCCAATCGTGTGAGGCATTTCAAAATAATTTTAGCATAATAGCTCGCAAAACTCAACAGAGTTGACTTAACTAAACGGATTAAGGGGCTGGCAACAGGAGACCTAGATCTGAAATGTCGCATTAACTATCCAGTTAATTTATTCAATTTGGTTGGTATTGGATGCCTAGTGGCAACTTCCTTGGAAATGCATCTTCCTACTTCGCATTTTTCTTTGTCTTACTTTCCATGATGTTTATTTGTTATTTATACTCCAAAGAATCTTCTCCATACTAAAGCAATTACGACAAGAGAGGGAGGAGGAAGAAGGGGATGGTGGTGGTAGTAATAGATGGAAGAAGAAGATGGTGTAAATTTTTTAATTTTTTTTGTATATTTGGAGTTGATTTTGATAAATTGCATGGACGTGATATTTTTGAAATTATTTTTGTTACTGTAACATTATATTAGAAAAACTTATTCTTCAAAAAATAGGGAATCCAAACAGTGCAGTATTAAGATGAGGGTGTGATACTAGTTTTCGTCAATGGCTTGTGATGCTGATGCCTTTAGTTAATCAAAAAATCGATGAGGAAATGAAAAAAGGATCGTGACTTCTTTATCTCGTCAAGCAACTTATTGGTTACTTCAGTAATTAAGAAACTAACTGAGAATGAATTATGCGAACCTTGTTGGCAAACATAAACCAAGCTTAAAAGTTTCCATCTACTTATTTTGTGATTTTATTCGACTCAATTTTTTAGCAGTTCTCGTATATAGTAACATGTAATTTAGTGGCTTATTACTTATGTAATTGTTTCTTATTCTACGAATCTGGTTGTAGGTTATGAATAAGATATTAGTTAGAGTATTTTCTTAGTAGAGCCAAGAGACTCAGTAAGATATTATTGTAGTATAATTCTTCCATTGTTTGAAATATCCTATACATATATAAAAAGCAGTTTGCATCTGACTCTTGGGAATTTTTCATCTGTCTTGTGGAGAGGTATTTTAGGGAGTGAAAAAATTACATGGCAGATTTTGTGCAAAGAGTACAAGCTGGTTGATGTTGTAATAATAGTGTGTTCTCTATATTGCCCTTTTGGCTTAGTTTGTGACAGACGGTTGGGAAATGAGCATTATTCTCTGTAGAGGTATTTTGCTTAGAGCTAAGTTGGGAGAAAATGGTGTAGCCTAACATATAACATGGTAATACTTTTGCCAATGTTGTTTGCCTATAATGCCCTCTTAAGTGGGCACATAGCCTTTAAATAATGAACTTAATGGCTTAAATTTGACATAAGAGTAATAAAGCTTTATTGGAGAGAGCTTTAATGGAGGGTATTTGGAATCACTTGTGTAACTGATGAATAGTGTAACCGCAACAAGTGAAGCATCATTTGTAGTCAATACAAATATTATTGCAATACTTTTGAGTTACCATAATCCATGAATAGTGTAATCGGAGCAAGTGAACTAGTGAAGCATCATTTGCAGTCAATACAGGTGTTATTGCAATATTTTTGGGCTGCGGCCCAGTAATGGAAATTCTATACATATTAAAGGATCTTGGCTCAAACATTTGTGGTATGTTTGCTTTTTTGTTTAGAGAGGTATAGTCACTTCATGCTGCAATTTCACCGTTTTTTATGGAGAGTTTTTTAATATTTGCCAACTATATTTGTGAATTGTCAATTTTACTTTTGTAGTCGGCTGAGCAGTGAGGAAAAGTGGTCTGCATGTGGGGATTTCTGGTGAAGGCAAGCTCTGAATCTTCAGTCTACAAATGGTGCATGCCAATTGTATATTGTTAACTCTATGTATAGGATTTTTGGCCCAATGATGTGACTGTTTGTGTAGATAGGGATGGCAACGCGGGCACCCACCCCGCGGGGTACCAATGGGGCGGGGGCGGGGGTGGGGGCAAAATATTCCCCCCCCGCCTTAAAACGGGGCGGGGGATGGGGCACACACAAAAAACAATCCTAAATTTCTTATTGCTGCACCTTCACATTATCTGCTAGCTGCCGCACAGCCTGGACCTTCCACCCTCTTTTTTCTGTGTTCTTCATACATGCACCCAAGTACGCGAAGCAGAGTCAGCCGTCTTGCATTCTGTGGCGCGCACGGCTAGGCCATGAAGATGATGAGCGGCCTTGGTTTGGTCTGAGCAATTGCAAGCTGGGGGTAATCACTTACCCTGACTCGGGAGTCGCCGCCACTTCTTCAACTTTCAATTTTCCTCAACCAGGTAAGATTAAATTTTTTTTCTTTCTTTTTTGCTTGGAGGTTAGAATCTTGCTGCTTTTGTTTCGGTATTCTATGCAAAGGGTTTGTTGGGTTGGGTTCTTTGCTATGAACTAAAAAAAAAGTGGTGTTTGTTAGCTTGGAACTAGAGTATAATTATGAAAACGGGTTCTGTCTTGTGCAGGAAATTATTGATTTGATTTGATTTAAATGTTGGGATAGACCAGAACTACTGTGGCAATTCCTAATGCGAGGATAAATCTGTTTCCTAACTTTAAGCTTGCTGTGTTGTTCTTCTTATGCCCTGAATCTATGTACTTTAATCCGTTTCTTAAGGGGCGGGAGGTGGAGGGCAAGGGGCGGGGGACGGGGCCGCCCCATTGCCATCCCTA
Source organism: Coffea eugenioides (assembly GCF_003713205.1). Lineage (NCBI taxonomy): Eukaryota > Viridiplantae > Streptophyta > Magnoliopsida > Gentianales > Rubiaceae > Coffea > Coffea eugenioides. Next base: position 4,571,187 of record NC_040035.1, read on the forward strand.
TGTGTAGATATCTCTGCTTATTGTGCTTTATTAATTTAAATGCTTTGTTTAGCCTACTTGGCAAAGATGTTGCTTTCAGTATTTAATTTACCATCATTGTTTTGCAGGCATCCCTATGTTTGCCACCGTTATTGATAGGGAGAAATACTTCATGAGAGTCCATCGAAAAATCCAATATGTAAGTCAAGAACCCAATTCTAACCCAAAAGCTTAAGCCATTACACCTTGACCCTTACTTACATATTAATCACTCTTTCTCCATCTCTCGGACCAATGTGGGACGTAATCTTTTTACTCATGAACCTAACAATTTTTCCCCTTCATGAGTAACCCCCACATTAAACCCAAATTTACAAGCCCTTCTTCGAGCCCACTTTAATATTTAATGCAAACCCACCTTATCACCTAAAGTCACCTCTTCTCCCAAATATGGACCCACTCTTCTTCAATATACAATCTGGATTTTTGGACCTCTACCAACCCTTGGCTCCATCTCACATCAACCGGACCCCCAGCCAAACCCATGGCTCACTTGGTCCAACACTAACCAAACTCTTTAGTACTTCGGTCCACCACCAAGAAGAGAATTTTCACCTGTACAACTCTAAGAAGAATCCACTTATTCATGAGTAGCCAAGTCTTGCAACCTGAATCTCTGATACCAATTTGATAGGGAGAAATACCTCATGAGAGTCCACCGAAGAGTCCAATATATAAGTCAGGAACCCAATTATGACCCAAAAGCTTAAGCCATTAGGTCTTGGACCCTTGCTTACATATTAATCACTCTTTTTCCATCTTTCGGACGAATGTAGGATGTAATCTTTTTACTCATGAACCTAATAGTTATGATAGTAGATGCAAATTTGACCTTATTTGCACTGATATTTAGAATGGTTGGATGTAACGATAAATTTATTGCCAAAAAACGACTTTGCAATGAAAGATCAAGGTAGAGATATGATTCTTTATCCATTAAGCAAAAACAAGAATTTTGTGAAAAATAACTGCAAGATTATAAGAGACGTAAAGTACTTGGGAAAATTGTTGGACCTCCATTTCAAACCATGATGGAGAAATTTGCTGGTGTCCTTATTGTGAGTGTTGGAAATTTGCTGGTTCTTTTGCTGCAACTACACTTATTGCAATTTTTCTCATTGTAATAAGCTCATTTACAATGAGCTTATTATACCAAGCTCATTCTTCTACCTTCATGGCTAAAAATTATAATTTTCTACAATTCCTTTCACACAATCAGGCTTTGTGATGCACTTCAACTGATACAATTACACTTATAGCCACCAACATCTACAAGATAATACACAAAAACCAACCCACAAGTCAAAACACCTGTGCTGTGTGCAGTCAGGCGACTCAGGCCCCATAGTCATTATTAGTGTGAGTTGTGGATTTGTTTATTCTCTCCCACACATATATTTTTTTCAGTGATTATTTTGCTCTTTCAATCCCATAACTATGCACATTTATATTATCATATATATATATATATATATATATATATATATATATAATAAAGTCGTATTCTCATTCTTATCCCTTCATGTTTTCTCTTTTCTACGTGGCTTAACGAGACGACAAGTAGTTTCCCACGTGGCTTGCTTCTTTTTTATTTAGATATATATCAATTCTTATTTCCTATAATTATTCTTAATATTATATGATTCTTATTTCCTACCCAAAAAAGGAACTGGAAAGTAATGCGATATAAATAAAAGAGACATAAATATCTCTATTAGATATATCTCCAAATTCATGCCAATAATTTGTGTACTGCATAGGGAACCGAAGTAAATAAGAATTGTTATCACTACAAGAAGTAGAAAAGTAACTAATTTCAAAAGGAACCATTAATAACAGAAGTCAATATCTGATGTTGGAAAAAAGATTCTTAATAAATTTTATTATTAAGTGCGTTATCAAGACATAGTGCATGGCACGAAATTTATAGAAAAGAAAAAGTTAATTGAATCCAATTAACTATATGTATTTGACCCTTACGGTCAAATATAAATTCCTATTTGAGTACGAGTTTGTAAATTCCTATAAACCCATTCGTTGTTAATCAAAACATGCAGGTTATACTCATTGCTAGGTTATAAGATTCACAGTACATCTCTGCTTAGATGGTGGGGAGTATTTAGTGTGTGGACCCATACCATAGGAGTCCATGCACTTAAAGGACTCGATATAGTTGAGGTGGTATTTCAAGGTAGGTAAAATCTGTTTTGAGAATGCACTTTTATTTCCTATAAGAATTCTTATTATTATAGGATTCTTATTTCCTACCCAAAGTTACGTACTTTAAACATCTTAAATCAAGATAAACTTACTTTTAATGTTCTTATCAATATCCCTTTATATTCTTATCAATTCTTATTTCTTATGTCTACACTACATATAACCTCTAATATATTGATTTCAAACATCAAATTCATGGTTAGGTATTTTCAGTGCAAGCACTTAGCACATTAAAGTATTGATTTTGGGTTTCCACTACTCTTGATCATTAGGTACATCTTCTTTCAATACATATATTTTTTTAAAAAGGCATGTTGATCTTCAATTGTAAAAATTTAGTAACATATCTTGAATTTTGTTTTTATTTTCTGTTTTTTTTATGCACACATAGGATTAGTAATATATCTTGAATTAGTAATAAATTTCTCTTATATTTCACATAATATTTTTGCCTTTAAATTTGATAAATCATTATCAGATTGGTGGAACCGACAACCAATACCAACCTGAAGCATCTTCTTTCCAGATCCCAATTAGTATAACAGATGATTCCAATCAACAACATTTCAATACACTTCATATAAATCATTCATCAGAGGGTTCAACAAAAACCATAGAGAAAGGGAATCCTCATAAATTATAATCTTTACGTATTGTTATACACAACTTTGAATGCGATAAATCATTTATTTTTTTATACTTAGTTATTCTGTTTTGCTATCATGCAGTAATAATGGAAAATCAATAAATGCTGATTTGCACGGACAAATCGAAGAGAATGTTCAAACAGAAGAAAAACAAAAAAAATTTCTGAAGAGTAGAATATTATTTGATACTATTTACTGCACTTTTTTATTTATTTTCAAGTTTTTGAATGTTATGGTATTGTCGAATGTAATTTTTTTCATTTTTGAATTATTATTTACTGAATTAGATGTTCAAATTTATATTATAAGAATACTTTATATTACAATGGGTATATAGTAATATACTTAAGAAAGGTTATAATAAAATATACATTAAGTTTATATTTCATATCAACATTTTTATAAAATTGACTAAATAGTTTATTATTTTTCGAAGATTTCCGTTCAACGAACATGTACAAAACTAGTTAGAATTATAAAATTGTGTTCTACAAATCTAATGGATGAGATGATTTCGTTGAATGGAGAAAAAAAATGAACAAAATTAATTTAAAGAGAAAGAAAAAGAAAATACTGAATATGCTTCTTCGGTCCAATGGGGAAATTGTCAATGTTTTCAGTGCTTGCCTGCCTGGTAGTTTCAAAAAACAAAATTCCAAATAGTCGTTAGAGATGTGTTTAGCATTTTCTATTTGGTTCTTTTTCAAAATTTTCACTCTTTAACTTTCTTGGCTTAATTTTGGAGCCCGTTTGCCATTCAAAAACAAACAAACAAATAAATGAAAGAGGTAGCATATCTACCTATACGTATAGTATCTTTTATTTCTTGGAATTGAAAACTTAAAGAAAGTTTTATACTCAGCCAAATCAGTTGATGAAACTGTAGAGAAGTTGTTGGCAAGATAAACCAAGTCTAGAAATTTCTTTTTTATTATTTATTAATTTTATTGGAGTCAAATTTTTAGTAGTTGTGTGATTTAGGAATTTATATTTTATTTGATAATTTCTTATGCAAGTCATTTTTTTCCAACAAATCTGTAAGATTATAAATGGGACATTGTTTAGCGTGTTTTCTTACGATAAGAGAGTCTGTAAGGTTTTAATGTGGTGTGACTTTGTTATATTGTTTTGAGATATAATAATATTTTGAGTTATTTATTTCTCTTCTCTTCCATAAATACTTGAGTGCTTGTTTCATCGTTTAATTTATGACCCTGCAGGCATAATTATTATTAGAACCCTAAATTTGGGTTCTACAATTAGTATCAAAGTTACGGTAAAGTTATATTGTTTTGAATATAATAATATTTTGAGTTATTTATTTCTCTTCTCTTCCATAAATACTTGAGTGATTGTTTCATCCTTTAATCTATAACCCTACAAGCATAATTATTATTAGAATCCTAAATTTGGATTCTACAATTAGTATCAAAGTTACGGTAAATTGAAGTATAGCAAATTCCAACCACAACCCCAATATTATTTGCCCTGTCCAAAAGCTCAAAATGAAGGCAGAGTTTAATTTTTGGTAGAAACAGATGAAAACCCATCTCAAAGCATATAAATTACATTGATTTATTGAATCTACACTTGCTCAGAATGCTAGTGAAAACTAGAAGGTGAAAGATAGTTTGGCCTTGTCACATATCCATCAAAACAATTAATATGTCAGTTTTTGAAAAAAAATTGCAACAATTGACACAACAAATGAGGTTTGGATATTTTGGAGAAGACATACAAAGGCATTGACAAGGTTTCACAAAATAATTTGATGATGTTGAAGAGAAAATTTGAACTTGTGACAGTGGAGAAGTCTGATTCTATTAAGTCATATTTTTCTTGTCTGTCAAATATTAAAAACAAGATGGATAATAGGTTGCAATTTGTTGTTAAATTTATGATTAATTTTCCCTTGATTCTAGCCAAATATTGTTCTAATTAGAAGATTCTACTTATCTTTGATTTTTTATGCTAATTGTAGAGCAGTGGAGCGAAAAGTGATAAAAAAAGGGCAATTTCTTGAGAACTGTTGTTAAGTCCAGAGATGCGGGCTTTGCACGTAAGAGTTTCCTAATCCAAAATGGAGTCCAAGTGGGGCATTGGATGAAGATTAGGAGACTTTCGCTTTTATTCAATTGAACTAGTTTTGTATCCGTTCATTGAACAGGAATCTTCGAAAAATAATAAACTATTTAGTAAATTTTATAAAAATATATATATGAAATATAAATTTAATGTATATTTTATTATAACCTTTCTCAAGTATATTACTATATGCGCATTGTAATATAAAGTATTCTTATAATATAAATTTGAACATCTAATTCAGTAAATAATAATTCAAAAATGAAAAAAATAACATTCGACAATACCATAACATTCAAAAACTTGAAAATAAAAAAAAGTGCAGTAAATAGTATCAAATAATATTCTACTCTTCAGAAATTTGTTTTCGTTTTTCTTCTGTTTGAACATTCTTCTCGATTTATCTGTGCAAATCAGTATTTATTGATTTTCCATTATTATTGCATGATAGCAAAACAGAATAACTAAGTATAAAAAAATAAATGATTTATCGCATTCAAAATTGTGTATAACAATACGTAAAGATTATAATTTAAGAAAGTAAAATAGTATATTAAATCTACCTTCTCATGCAAATCTTTTTATGAGGATTCCCTTTCTCTGTGGTTTTTGTTGAGCCATCTGATGAATGATTTATCTGAAGTGTATTGAAAAATTATTGATTAGAATCATCTGTTATACTAATTGGGATCTGGGAAGAAGATGCTTCAGGTTGGTATTGGTTGTCGGTTCCACCAATCTGATAATGATTTATCAAAATTAAAGGCAAAAATATTATGTGAGATATAATTTGTGAAATATAAGAGAAATTTATTACTAATTCAAGATATATTACTAATCCTATGTGTTCATAAAAAAACAGAAAATAAAAACAAAATTCAAGATATGTTACTAAACTTTTACAATTGAAGATCAACATGCCTTTTTTAAAAAAATATATGTATTGAAAGAAGATGTACCTAATGATCAAGAGGAGTGAAAACCCAAAATCGATACTTTAATGTGCCAACCGCTTGCACTGAAAATACCTAACCATGAATTTGATGTTTGAAATCAATATATTAGAGGCTATATGTACTGTAGGCATAAAAAATAAGAATTGATAAGAATATAAAGGGATATTGATAAGAACATTAAAAGTAGGTTTATCTTGATTTAAGTTGTTTAAAGTACGTAATTTTGGGTAGGAAATAAGAATCCTATAATAATAAGAATTCTTATAGGAAATAAAAGTGCATTCTCAAGACAGATTTTACCTACCTTGAAAAACCACTTCAACTATATCGAGTCCTTTAAGTGCATGGACTCCTATGGTATGGGTCCACACACTAAATACTCCCTACCATCTAAGCAGAGATGTATTGTGAATCTTATAACCTAACAATGAGTATAACCTGCATGTTTTGATTAACAACGAATGGGTTTATAGGAATTTACAAACTCGTACTCAAATAGGAATTTATATTTGACCGTAAGGGTCAAATACATATAGTTAATTGGATTCAATTAACTTTTTCTTTTCTATAAATTTCGTGCCATGCACTATGTCTTGATAACGCACTTAATAGTAATAAAATTTATTAAGTATCCTATTTCCAACATCAGATATTGACTTCTGCTATTAATGGTTTCTTTTGAAATTAGTTACTTTTCTATTTCTTGTAGTGATAACAATTCTTATTTACTTCGGTTCCCTATACAGTACACAAATTATTGGCATGAATTTGGAGATATATCTAATAGAGATATTTATGTCTCTTTTATTTATATCGCATTACTTTCCAGTTCCTTTTTTGGGTAGGAAATAAGAAACATATTATATTAAGAATTCTTATAGGAAATAAGAATTGATATATATATCTAAACAAAAAAGAAGCAAGCCACGTAGGAAACTATTTGCCGTCTCGTTAAGTCATGTAGGAAAGAGAAAACATGAAGGGATAAGAATGAGAATACGACTTTATTATATATATATATATATATATGATATATATGATTAGGGAGCAATTAGTATTATCTCTTTAGAATGTTTCCTTTTTCAATTAGAAGTTTGTCTTATTTCGGGAAGCTAAAGAATAGGAGCCTGACTATTAGTACTTAGGCAATAAAGAATTGAGGGGTGATTAGTCTGGGAAAGAAACGAAGCTTGCCGCTTCATCTTTTCTTTTTCCGTTGTTTTTCTCCTATTACCGAATATTCATGCGACGCACTTCAATGGAATTGCCGGATTTATTCTTGATGACAAATAACTAATTTTCCTTTTTAGTCAAGGAAGAACAAAGGATTTGATTCATCTACATCTGTGATATCTAATTATTTTTATCTATTTCCTTTATTTGTTAGTATTTGCATGTTTTCTGATCTAATTTCTCATGATTGTTTTATTGTTTGAATATCAAGAACCTAATATTTAATTCAACTTAACAAACTAATGCCAATTAAGATAGTTGAATCCATAAGTGTTTAATTATCTTAAATTAGTAGCAACTAATGTGATTAGTTTTATGTTAGGAAGACATACGATCTTAATTTAAATAAACTCTGGTAGTATGCTTATTGATTAGAGCAGGGCTTTTTTAGTTTCTAATGTAACCAACGAATAAATTCCATGGGCTTACTTAGGGTTGTTTCTTGATTAGAGAAATAGTTAACTGGCAAACCTTTACTACCGAGACGTTAAGGAAAAGTTGGTTGTCATTGCTTATATGACAACTATAACCTATTTATTAACAAATGGATGAAATAATTATTACATCGATGAGCAGTTGTATGAACCACTTTTGGAGTTATTTTATTGGCTAGAGCTTGTTTATCCTTGATTTGAATTTACTTCGTTTAGTCTAATTATTTTTAGTTTGCTTAGTTATTTGTTTTTAATTTTAATTCTCCCAAAACGCCCTTTTAGTTCTTACTTGGAAAGAAACAGATTTTCACCTGATCCCTGCGAAAACGACCCTACTTACCATTACACAGACCCAACTTCTATCAATGGAATTCAATCAATATGACCTTCTTAATAGAGTATTTAGTGGGAAAGTTCTCAACACCCTAACCGTGAAGTTTGATCATGTGGTAGCTGTGATCTAGGAGACAAAAGATTTGGAGAATTTAAGTGTTGAAGATTTGCGAGGATAATTAATTCTATATGAACAAAGAATTAATGGGAAGTACTTGGAAGATATACTAGAGAAGAATTATGCTTTCAAACCAAAATTTGATTGTTGGTATGGGTTGTAGATTTTGAGAATGATGGCTTGATAATATGGGTGATTTTTGAAAATTTTGAATTTATTGACATTTTTTTATTTGTACACCTTATTTGGAAAAATTGGGAGTGATGAATTTATTGTAGAAAGAGAATGTGATAATTCGATTAAGGAAGAAGAAAAGTCTGATTTTGTATGCGTAGAAAATGAAATTGATATTGAAAATTTTGTTGGCTCAGATTCTCTTCAAAGAAGATGTCTAATTTGATAGATATGGATGTCATTGGAGTTGGAAAATATTTTGTTCCAATAGAGTTGATTGACAATTTAAAATCTTTAGATAATTGTGGTAGTGGAGTTTTTGAATTATTTGGTAACGATAATTTTGGCAAGATAGCAATCTATGATTTTATTTCCTTGTGGACTCATATTGGCGATAAGTATGGTGAATCTGGTGATGAATTGATTTGTATGAATGAGTAGTTTGATTAAGAAGAAATTATTGAGAAATTGTTTGCAAAATACAAAGTGCATCCATTGTCATGTGTAGAAATAAAGCTAATAACTGATAACAAGATGGAGTTGCATTTTAACTATACTATGATAGAGATTTGCACGGAGATTGTTGCTAGACATGGAATTTTTTGCATTTCAACTCTACTGTGATAGAGATTTGTATGGAGATTGTTGCTAGACATGGAATTTTTTTTTTTTTGCCGACAATAATAATATTTAATTTGTATAACATAATTCTACAAGGCGAGGGAGCCTAAAGATGTTGTGTAAGGGGTTAGACTGTATTACTATTTTGGGCAAAATGCACTTTACCTTCTTGTGGTTTAGCAACTTTTTACAAAACCCCCGTATAGTTTTTAAAGCTATATATTACCCTCTTATAGTTTAAATTAAAGTGTCAAAATGACGAAAATGATCATTTGTAATGGAATCTATGAAAATGTCAAAATTATTCTTGTTTAAAAACTAAAATGATTGAAATGACCAAAATATATAAATATAATATATATGATACTTTAATCTCGTATGATTTTATGGTTTATTATATAATTTCGTTATGATTTAGTGTTTTACCATATTTTTAAAATATATACATAAACCCCGTGGTTAATAAATAATTTTCAACTTTATATAGAGGTACTGTTGACATTTTAGTTGACTCCGTTATAGAATACAAATTCTATTATTTTGACATTTTTATTCAAATCATGAGGATGTTATATATGGTTTTGAAATTATATGGGAGATTATGCGAAAAAGCGCTAAATCACATGAGGGTAAAGTGTATTTTGCCCTACTGTTTCGTTCATATGGTTATTTCTTTCGCTACTTATAAATTTTATTTTGGGCTAAAGAAATGGGTCAAACACATGTACTTCACGAAGACCAGAAGTTAACTGATTATATGTACAACAGTATTGTGATTTTCGTAGGACTGGGCAAGGTGTTTTTTTTTTTTGGTATGATTTTCAACATGCCATATAGCATGGATTATGAATCTCTTGGTAGGATATTATTGCAAAAGTTTCTTCGATAATTACAGTGAGGTTCAACAACATAGGAATCAATATGTTTGACCCATAAATATTTTATGGTCCCAATTCAAGAGAACAATAGTTTTCTATAATTATTTAAATGCTTCAGTGAAATTTATTTTTACCGGAAAGAAGTGCTCCACTAAAAGTCTAAAACGTCCAAGTTCAACTAGAGAATGAAGACTAAAGGCTCATGTCTCATTTCTCTGAATAATAGTTGAAATTATTATTATTATTAGCAAATTATGTAAGCTTAACAAACCTATTGATTTTTAGTTGAAATTCTATTAAACCTAGATTATGTTTGATAACCCAATTTAGTACTTAAATTTAATGAATTCATAGCTTATTATGTTCAGATGCGTTCAATAACTAAAACAAAAACATATTGATTAATTAAGTGGCAATGAATTTCCAATGCAAAACTTGTTCTAAAAAATAAGTGATAAGTGAATAATCACTTAATGTGATATATAGATAAATGTATCAAATTTAGTATTTAACAATTCAGTAACTTAATGGATTTAAATTTTAGTCTTTAGATTTTAATTTTCAAGTTTCAATTTTATCAAATGCACCCTTAAAGAAAAGACTCCTATTCTCTAAATTGAAGATTAAAGAATGCTATGGATTGCCTATCTCTCCCCACCTTACTTGAAAAAAAGAGGAAAATAAAAATCTTAGTACAAATACTTAATTTAACAGCTTTAGTAAGTTTTTTGTTTTGAAGATTAGGCTCTTGACATTAGCAAGTAATTTACACGTATCTTTGAGAATAATGCTACTGTTATCGTTGACAAAAAAAAAAAAAAAACTAGTCAGTACCAATTTCAATTGTTGATAACTCTAGTTGTTAGAATTGTATGACATTTTTGTTAAACTTCAATGGCAGCGTAGGAGAATTAGAGAAGAGAAAAATTATAATATGACCAAAATATTGAATACTGTGGTCTAATCTAAAAATTTGGAAAGAGGATGACTAATTTACTCAATACTGATGAAACTTTCATTAATATACGTTTTGTTCTTGCTTTGGCTGACCAAGACTTTCTTGATTCCTTGTTATATAAAAATTGGTGCAAGTGGAATATTCGATGGGCTGACCAAATCACGAATCTAGAATTAGTACAAATAATATTAGACGTTGTTTCATTTGTATTAAGTACCTACTTATATTATGAGCCTCCTGGTCGGCCTGCTGTGTATTAGGCAGATGATCGTTTAGATTATGAGCCTCCTGGTCGGCCTGCTGTGTATTATCAAGAGCAGATAGGGTTGCTAAGAATGGATCAGGTATGTTATTATTTTGTGGATAATTATTATTTACATTTTGTTGAATTTCTATTCAAGGCAAATGAGGATTGAGTATTCATTTTTCCTGTTCTATCAGTTCATCTGGATACCATAAAGTGGTGACATACTGCCATCTTTACCCGCGTATTGCAGACGGGGAGAGCGTATATGGCGAGCAAAGGTCCCTTTGATATTTTGGCACATAGTTGAGTTTCATTGTCCAGATCGAGTAATGCGTCAGTTCGGCATGGTACAAAAAATTCCTGAACAAATTGACACTGATTATAAGGGTTTGCACCAACTTGGTCTAGCTGGTTTTCTAGGAAGAAATTGGGCTCAATTTCATAGGAGTTGGATAGGTTATTGGGATCGACGCTACGAAGCTGAGGTCCCAGGACAACCTACAAATACATTCAGACCTTCAGAAGAGTATCTCAGATGGTACCACCGCCATACCATCTTGTACATTACGTCTCCTATCCATCAGCAGACGCAGTCTGGGCACATGCTCTATGAGGTATCAGGACAACTTAAATATCTGGTAATTACTACTCCTACAATTTTCACTCCATCACTATGTATGTTTTGTGCTAGTATTTCTTAGTCAATCTTGTACACTATATTAATTTGTCTATTTTCTTTATATCAGATGGATACCATGCAGCGTATTGGACATCAATCGCATGAAGCCCTCAATGTTGATGAGCAACGACATGCTCTTCACCCGCATCTTTTGACGATCATGGATGGTGCATTTGGGTCTATGCAGCACCTTCAACAATACGATCGTATGAAAATTGGTGATTGGGACCCATTTGAGACCCAAACACAGTCTCAGCATGTTCCCTATGAGAGGCCAATTGGACGTGTTCCTCGTCAAGCTCGAGCATCTACCAATGGAGTTAGACGACACTGGCATGGCTTGCATGATGAGGACGACAACGAGGCAGAGCATCGTGACCCTGAAATGGACCCTCAAAATTGCACTAGGTCGACCGGTACACATTTTTCTACATCACTACATACACCGGTTTCGACTTTGCCACAGTTTATACAATTGCCACACTTTCCTGTTTATGATACACAATTCACTCCTTCCCCACACGTACCTGCGTTTGGTTCACCATTCACGCTTTCGCCACATATACCTATATTTGGATACGATGCCACTACATCTGAGGGTTTCTTACATGCAACTTTAGCCAAATATATGATTTGCTTGGTGCTACGGGAGGTGGTTCTACTATTGTAGATCTTCCGGATTATTGCACTCTTGGTCAGACTATGTTCACGCCTACTCAGACCCAACTAATGGGCATGTCAGGACGTGCTGTTCCAGGAAATTTTCACGACTATCGTTCCAAAGACACTGATGACAGTGATGGGACAACTGAGTCGACAGGCGAGGATACCCTTGTCTCTGATAACACAGATGAAGATTATAGCCCATCTACTGCTATTCCACAAGTTCCTGCTCTAGTTATCGGAGAACGAGTGCAACGTAATCATCAGAGAAGGCCTGCTACTAGATATTGTTGTCCCCTGACGATACCTCAGGAGAAGGATAAGGGCAAGACTAAGGGCAAGGCTAAGGGTAAAGGCAAGAAAACTGCGAGGCATTGATATTATTTTGTCTTTGATGATGTTTTATATCTCATCCATTTAATGCATTTCACATGACATTTAATTTAATTTAGTTGTCTACGTTTTCTGTTTAATTCAATCACTTTTAATTTGAATAACGTTAAACATTTTCAAAATAAAGAAGTACAAGTTATTTTATTAAACCCTATAATTGGATAGAAGGGTCCCTATAGGATAATACCTACAAAACAAATAAATACTAGTCATTTTACAGCTATTTTAATAGATTAAATTATTAAAACTAATTATCGTATATCAAATAATGACACGCAAATAATTCTTCATTTCTACAAATATGTTATTAATCTTTTTATATGATTATATTTTATATGAAAATTCAAATATATAAATCGTAATTCATATTATAATTTTTCATTTTTTGACACAATTATGGTTCCTTTAACATTCTGTGTGCATTATACATAATAAAGTTAAAATTAACTAATCATAATAATATTAAGCAATACTTTCATCTATTACACAATCACTTCAACTTAAATCATATTATTAAATCATTTTTTAAATTTAACAAATCATAACAGTTACGCATATTATGTAACTTAAACTTGCTAAAATGGTAAACATTAATTCTTTAAGAAACCCCTAAATCCTTTAACAAATGGATCAAATTTTTTAAACCTAATCTCCTTTAAAATGCTAAAATTCTTGCCAGCCCAATGTTTGTTTTTAAAATTTTGTCAAACTGTATGCATTGTTTTTCAAAATTTTGATTTTAAATAATTTTTACTGAAAAATTTTTGCCGAATTCCCAATTGAATTGTACAAAGATTTCTAAATCACCTAGCTGAAGGATTTTTTATAAAAAAAATTCTAAATGAAAAACAAATATGTTATTAATCTTTTTATACGATTGCATTTTATATGAAAAATTTTAATATATAAATCGTAATTCGTGTTATAATTTTTCATTTTTTGACACAATTACGGTTCCTTTAACATTCTATGTGCATTATACATAATAAAGTTAAAATTAACAAATCATAATAATATTAAGTAATACTTTCATCCATTACACAATCACTTAAACTTAAATCATATTATTAAACCCCTAAATCCTTTAACAAATGGATCAAATTTTTAAAGCCTAGTCTCCTTTAAAATGCTAAAATTCTTGTGAGCCCAATGTTTGTTTTTAAAATTTTGTCAAACTAAATGCATTGTTTTTAAAAAATTTTATTTTAAATAATTTTTACAGAAAAATTTTGCCGAATTCCCAATTAAATTGGACAAAGATTAAAAAAAAAGTATTTCTAAATCGCCTGGCAGAAGGATTTTTTATTAAAACAAATTCTAAATTATCTGTAACCCTAACTATAAATGTAACCCTAAGAAATTTTTTATTTCAAATGAGCAAGATGATTTTAAAAAAAAATATTTTTGACAGTCGCGCCATGTAGGAGCGACGGTCAAAAGATTTTTTTTTAAAAAAAAAAAATTTCTGACCGTCGCGCCATATAGGAGTGACGGTCAGAAAATTGCTGACAACACTGACCGTCGCTCCAACATGGCGCGACGGCCAGAAGACTTTTAAAAACAAAATTTTTGCTGCCTGTCGCTCCTATACATAGAATGATACCACGAAACAACGGACTACATTTGACCGAACTTTTTGCCAAAGGTCTATATTCTAATCAATTAGCCAAAAATAAGATCATCATTTAGATTTTACTGTTATGATTTGTTTACGAACCCAAAGCATGGTTGGCTAACAAACCACTGGATCAAGCAATTTCGCAGTATCAGGTAAAATTGATAAGCCGACAGAGATAATAAAAAATGATTATTTGAAGAGGAGAAGTAACAAGAATTCTAAGTTTTCTCTATCAAATGTCTAACTAAAAAAGGATAAAAGTTCTCTCTTACAAATTTGGTCTCTAGACGTACTTTTACTCCCTGTAAAGGATAAAGAAAACATACTATCAGGACTTCTCACATTCTGATACACCAAAAGTATGAAATGCCATCCTTTAGAAAGTGTTAATTCTTCACAAAATATGCAGACATCCACTGAAAAGAACGTTTTCCCTCCTCTTCCTTCGACCTTTGTGCAATTCAAGACTTCTTGCATCTGCATTTCTCTCACTGCTCCAAATTGATTGTCTCTACTGTCACAAACATCCAACTCTTTTATCAACAAGTACATCAGTCCAGTTTGACTAAAATCAGCTGCGCCTTGATAGATCTCCAGTATCAGCTTCCATGCTCGGATCAGAAATTATTAAAACTGCCCTAAGGATGTACAAGCTAAATTATTACCTTCCTGTCTGCATTCTGACCAGCAGATAACGAAAAACTTATGTTTGAGAAACCTAGCCAACTATTTGTGAAACATCCATCAAAGCTAATGCTATCTAATGAGCTAAATTAACATCATTGATAACTGCCTTCATCTTCAAACCCTGTCTGGTCAATGAAAATAACTTCTGTCCCTTAGCATTCTAGTCAGAAATGCAACGGCAAATGGTGGTGTCCTTTGTCCAATAACATGAGGTCTGCTTCCTAAGACTCTGGAATATACATCATAATATCAATGCACTCTAGTTCCTCCACATACATATTTGAAGTTCAAATAGACTGATCCAATTTTATGGCAATAAGTACACAGAGTCCCAAAGAATAGCAGATTGTATCATGAATTTTCTTTGAAAATCGTTTCTCGATTAGCTTTAATGTTATCCGTTGAGACTGGCAATATCAATGACAGAAAAATAAAGAATGAGTCCATGTACATCTAGCATTGCACGTCAAATGAAACATTTTGTAGCACATTCAAACGAAGAGGCTAATTGGGTATGAACCATTGCTAATAATTTCGTCCTTGGCCAAATAGAATGTAACAAGTTGAAGTTAAAGAGATTTAAGATGTTCAAATCTTTCAGTAGTTCAGAGAGGCAGAGAAAACACAGAATTTTGGTCTCTTCCAATTTGTTCAGCAATCAGCATGCTACACCAAAGGGAAAAAAAAGTTTTGGTAATTGATTTACGAAAAACATATCAAGAATGCAGATACAAAACTATCAAAACTGCCCTGAAGATGAACAAGCTAAAGTATTTCCTTTCTTTTTGCAGTCCCAGCAGGAGATGACTAAAAGCATATGTTTGGGAAACCTGGGGAGAACCACCTATTGGTGAAGCCTCCATCAAAGCTAGCGCTCTCTGATGTGCAAGATTCTCATCATTGATTACTAACTTCATCTTCAAACCTGTCTAGTCAGTGAAAATAACTTCTGCCCCCTGGCAATCTTGTAAGAAATGTAACAGCAAAAGGTGGTGTCTTTGTCGAACAACATGAGGTCTGCTTTCTAAGACTCTGGAAAATACCATCGTAATGTTACATTTCAGTATGAATTCAGTTATGACAGCTAAGGAATGCAAATAAAAGGTATGATCTAGTAACCAGTACAAGAAAATGGAAAAAACCAGGTTCTTTCACAATCAAATGACATGTTAAGCACCTAGTAAATGTACAATCTTAAAGATTAAAAACTAAGCTATATAGCATAGGACAAACATTCAAAAGTACATGAAAGTGCAGAAAAACACCCCGTTTTCACTCAAGCATACTTTGATAAAAACTTGCACCAATTCCCTTGTATTTTTAATAAATTGGGGGGAGGTTAAAAAAAGTTCTTGGGGAGAGAAGCTGATGTTTGAGAACCATCATACCTCCTGGTTTCTCCTTCTTCAGCAACGATGGGAAACAACATGAGACTGATGTTTGAGCACCATCATTGCCTTCTTGTTCGCTGTCCCTGCTTGTATGCAAGGTAACAATACAGTAATTCAGCTCACAGAACAGAAAAGCAAGGTAATTCCTGACAGGAGTCGAGCCTGTGCAATAATAAATACCCACTCGAAAAAAAATAAATTTTCTGTGTATAGTAGTGAGTAGGGTCGAATCCACAGGGACTGGAAAAAATTTGACTCCTTTTTAAATTCGAGACACGGGGGATTTTTATCAGGATGAAATATAAAATAAATAATTAAACAATTTAACTAAAAATAATTAACCAAAAATAATTAATTAATTAATACAATTGTAAATGGCAAGTAAATAAATGATAAATAAATTCTAGCCAAGGATACAACTACGCAGACACAGTCCATTCATCCGATCATTGATGCAAAGAAGGTTCACTTAATTTTATTAATAGGCTAGTTATAGCCGCCGATAAACTCTAACGACCAGCTTTTCCTTAATTTATTGATAACCATGGTACGACCGTTGATTACCTCTAACCAGGAAATACTCTTAGGTACGACTGTAGGAATTAATTTCCTAATTGCATTAAAAACTAGAAAAGCCTAACCCAAATTAATAACACGCTACGAGGGTTATTTAAATCAGATTGCATGTTCTCCTAGTATGTGAAAATACTAGTTGTCACTAATATTAACCAACTAAACAATTACGGATTTAATTGATTAATTTGACAAGAGATTAATAAGTCAAATTGCACATCGGGCCCTTGATATCCAATTAACAAAATAATCCCATGGAAATTAAAATAGAAAACATGCAAATATTAACAAATTAAGGAACACGTAAAATTAATTAGATCTCACAGATATTTGGGACTGCGTCTTCGCGTTGATCCTTGACTAGAGGAGAAAATTAGCCACGCCTCATAAGAAAATCTTCACACAATTCAATTGAACTCAAAGACATTTATCTCTTACTAATAATTAAAAATAAGAATTATATTCTCTGTAGTCTAATACAATAAAAATAGTCTCATGGAAGAGAAGAAGAAAAACTCAGCTGCGGAAATGTGCCGCTCTCCCACATATAAAAACAAGCCAAATCGAAACTTCACTCCACGCTTACAGAAGAAAACATTCCTTCCCTACCTAATCAACTCCACCGAAAACAAAAGCAAAGCCAACTATGGTTTGTCGGTTTCTCTTTTGACCAAGTGCACACGTTCACAAATAAGAAAGCAAGACCACAAATGTGCAAAGAAAGCAAACTTTAGACAATACAACTTATTTGCAGTCCCCACCAACTTTGATATTTTGTCTAGCCACATTGAATTCCCAAATGCAATTCCATTCTTCTTCGTTGGTTTGCACCGGAATTGTGTAAAGCTTCACAATAATCTTCTCAAGAGGTTTCTGCTCCAATTTCTGAAATTATATCCAAATACCAAATATAAATATATTTTGACAATTAAAGCAAATTAAAGCAATATTTGGCAATGATAAAAAGGAAAATTAACAATAAAATTACTAACAATTAACACCCTATCAATTCCCCCCACACTTAAATCATGCTTGTCCTCAAGTATGGGAACACTAAACTCAACAATGGCTAACTCTCATTTCATTTACTGCCAAGCTACGCTTATCCCAAAATCAAGTTTTAGTGGCTAAGTGTCAAGACATATTTCTCCCGGTTAGCTCCTGAAATCATAGACTCGTCCAATTCATGGCTAAGTCGTCTAAGAAATCAAAATATTAAACTAGCAAAAGTTAGCAATTGGGTCAACTGAAAATCAAAATCTCAACATTGAAGAACAAGGATCGGCAGGCCAACATGATCATAAACTTACTTATTATTTTTTTTATTTTTTTATGCTCAGTCCCAAGCTATTCAAGTCTTTTGACGTGAACCCTGACATTTTTAGATGAAAGAGCCCAGTTACTCAACTCTTCACAGCTTCAGGACTAACTACTCATATATATAGTCACTTTTTGACGCGAAAGTCGACACTTGTGGTGAAGACTCCCGGTTACTGGGTGACGACACTAGCGGAGTAGGGTCATTTATTAATCACAATTAAAGCACCAGAAAACCAGATAATTAAAGATCATGGCCCACGTCATCTCCTAATATGGAGAACTAAGATCAACAATTGCCTAATCCACACAACAATTGCTAGTAAAATATTTATATTGCCTAAACAATTTAACCACAATTTGCACCAAGTCATTAAACTCATGATATTCACCAAGATAACATACTTTTACTTGCCACTTAAACAAAATTCATAAGATAAATCACAACCAGCAATAAACGAATGAATTGCCATATTTATTCATCAAAACACTAGTAAGAAAGGCAGCAAATTAAAGAAACACCAATCAAAACTAAACCCAAATCCCCCCCACACTTAAATCACACATTGCCCTCAATGTGATAATGAAACAGTAAAAATAAGAAGAAGGACAACGAAACTCCCCTGAAGCTGATGCCAGCTATTAGCACCTGTAGTTGGAGGAGGCGGAGCGGAGGTCAAAGGGTCGGGATCGTGGTTTCACCATTCTTTCCAAATTGCACTCCAAACCACAATAGACAACAGTTGCTAACGAATAATGGAAACAAGAAATTCAAAGCACTGACAAATGAAAAATCAATTCAATGAACAAAATGCACACTTCATTCACTCACAAGTTATACAGATATCTCAACACTTATAACAAATGCAATCAATAAACACTCGTGGTTCCAAACTTAGCCAAATGTAATAATAATGCACCTCAAAATCACCCCAATCAATGTAGTAATTGAAATGCAAACAGACAAAAGGCTCTCATATAAGGCAATTGAAGGCAATCTACTTCAATAAGTAAATTTAAGTGTTAAAGGCACCTCCCAATTGAACAAACAACTGTAGCAAATTACCCACAGTTAGACACAAAGTACAGCAGATTAAACACAATTCGACCTAAAAAATATATATATAATATAATGATTAACGATTGGACATTCAATTCTAAAAATTGACAGGTGTCAAAACACCCTAAACTAGTATCATCGGTGCACGCATAAAGAATAAGTAAATCACACGACTAACCACAAGTTAATCTAGTAAATAAATAAAAATCAAGCAAAGTAAAAAGAAACAAGCAAAGTAACACAGAAGTACCCAACTAAGGAGGAATAGAAATGTCAGGTAGTCCAAACACGCAAAATTTTCAAAAACGTACTGTAATAAAAATAATAAAAACATACTGCAATAATAAAATAAGAAAATAAAAAAAAATAATAGAAAGAGATTGAGGCAGGCGCGTGCATACGAAGCCAGTGGTGCGATGAAGGTGGTGGCTGTGAGAGAGAAGAGTTTGCGGCAGCTGGATCTGGTGGTGCGCGGCTTTCGGTGCTTCAGGCGAATCTTGGAGGCGGTGGCTATGACAAGGGTGAAGGAGGTGAGATGAGCTGGTGGTCACCCTTGGCGAGGAGAGCCGAGGCAGCGGCGAGAAGAGCTGGGGTGGGCGGCGGTTGCGGCAGCGGCGTCCGGCGTGGGCAGCGTCGACGAGCGGCAGGGAGGAGCGGCGTGCGAGCCAGTTGCCGCGGCTGCTCGTGGGTCAGCGAGCTTCTGGCGGCGGCGAGGAAGAAGATGAAGCAGGCAGCGGGGAAGAAAAGAAGAAAGAAAGAAGAAAAGAAGGAAAGAAAGAATACAAAGTTTTTGGTCTTACATTTTTTTTTTTTAAGCATTCTGGACATTTGGCCGGATTTATGGCCGGATTTGCTGCAGAAAAAGCTGTTTTCTGCAGTTTTTCCTCCAAATTTGCTTGGCCAACCTTCCACATTCAACCTACTTCATGTTCTTTGAATAAAATTCAAATTTAATATGATCATGCATGAATATAACTTAAACATGAAACACTTTAAATGCATGAAATGCAGCAATTGAACATGAAAACTCCCTTTTTGCCTTAATATAAACACCCTTGCAATTGAGATCATTTGCATGAACTCTTGCCATTGCCACCTACAAAACACACAAACATTAATCGAAGAACTAAAACTTACTAAAAACAAGCCAACATGAAGAAAAGTAAAGTTGAAAAGTGATCCAAGCCTTCGTTTTTAAAAGGATCCGATGTCGTTTTTGAAAGGATCCGAGGTCAGATCATTGTGCTCAGAAAACGCGGCTCAAGAAAACGCGCCTCAAGGTGCGTTTTATGAAGTCGCGTTTCTTCACCAAATTTGCAGCATTGAAAACGCGACTATGTGAAAAAATGCGACTTTAAGTCGCGTATTTAAAGACGCGTTTTTGGTTTCTGAACAGGCTGGAAAACGCGACTTGGTAGAAAACGCGACTTCCTGTCGCGTTTTTAAGGCGTGTTTTCTTAATTATAGGCGCAGATTTGAAAACGCGATTCAGTGGCGCGTTTTCTTAAAAAACGCTTTTTCTGCTGCAAAATTTAGCAGAAATTCAACTTTGGAATAATTACAAATGATACCCCAATTTCCCAAAATGCATCATAGATCATTTCTATGTCAAAATAAACCATTCACGCACATGTAAAATGATCTAAACATGCATTCTAAACCTCTTTAATGCATCAAAAACCACAATTACTGAATTTGAGGTATTGAGATCTTTGATCAAATTTCGCCTTTTTTGCCTCATTTGGTCACTTTTCCAAAACCTTGAAGTTGGAACTTTAATGCGTGCCTTCTTCGCATGGGCACGCCATGATCACCTGTCCTGATCATAGTAGAGAAAAATACCAAATTTAAGCAATACCCAGATGAGAAACGACATATTTAACGAATCGCACAACAAAAATCAACAAAATCAAAAATTGGGTTGCCTCCCAAAAGCGCCTTTCTTTAACGTCTTTGGCTAGACGGAGTCCAGAATTTGCTTAAACTAAGCAAATCGGGTCTTCCAGTTGCATCATCTCCACCCGTTCAATTGGAAATCCTTCATAATACGGCTTGAGACGATGACCATTCACCACAAATTTCTTCTCTGTTTTCAAACTTTGGATCTCTACTGCACCATAATGAAAGACATTAGTCACAACAAAAGGGCCAATCCAACGAGAACGTAATTTACCTGGAAATAGTTTCAATTTGGAGTGGTATAGTAAAACTTTTTGCCCACAGACGAATGTCTTCCTAGAGATCTGTTGGTCATGAAAGATCTGATTCTTCTCCTTATAGATCACTGCATTCTCGTATGCTTCATTTCGAATTTCTTCCAACTCTAGTAATTGTAACTTTCTTTGAATTCCGCCTTCCTCGATATCCATGTTGCATTGTTTGACCGCCCAAAATGCTCTATGCTCAAACTCGACCGGGAGATGACATGGCTTTCCAAATACCAATCGGTAAGGGGACATGCCAATGGGTGTCTTGTATGCTGTCCTATATGCCCATAGTGCATCATCTAGTCTCACACTCCAATCCTTCCTATCGGGTCGGACCATCTTTTCTAGAATTGATTTGATCTCTCGGTTCGATGTTTCCGCCTGACCATTTGTCTGAGGATGGTATGATGTAGAGACTTTGTGCAAGACACCATATCTCCTAAAAATTGCAGCGATCTTTTTGTTGCAGAAATGAGTACCCCGATCACTTACAATTGCTCGCGGCATCCCAAAGCGAACAAAAATATTAGACTTAACGAATTCTGCAACCACTTTGGAATCATTAGTGCGGGTGGCCTTTGCTTCTACCCATTTCGAAACATAATTTACAGCAAGCAATATATACAAAAAACCAAAGGAAGAAGGAAAAGGACCCATAAAATCAATGCCCCAAACGTCAAAAATTTCAACAAAAATCATTGGGGTTTGAGTCATTTGATCCCTACGAGAGATATTACCCACTCTTTGACACTTATCACATGACTTACAAAATGAGTAGGCATCCTTGAATAGAGTTGGCCAATAGAATCCACTCTCTAGCACCTTACGAGCCGTTCTCTTTGGTCCAAAGTGACCTCCACATGCAAAAGAGTGACAATAGGCTAGAATAGATTGAAATTCAACTTCACTTACACATCTACGGATGATTTGATCAGCACCCCGCTTCCAGAGGTAAGGATCATCCCAAATGTAGAACTTTGCATCGCTCCTCAACTTGTCTCTCTTTGCCTTAGGCCATCCTGTAGGAAATTTGTCAGTGACTAGAAAATTAACAATATCTGCATACCAAGGCAAAGATGAGTTAATATAAAATAAATGCTCCTCGGGGAATGCTTCTCTCAATGGGATGTCATCTTCGATGACTTGTACTCGACTCAAGTGATCTGCTACCAGATTCTCCGCCCCTTTCTTATCTCGGATCTCCAGGTTGAACTCCTGTAGCAACAATATCCACCGTATCAATCGCGGTTTTGCCTCTTTTTTGGTCAGCAGATACCGCAAAGCTGCATGATCAGAAAAAATAATAACTTTAGCACCAAGTAAATAAGACCGAAATTTCTCTAAGGCAAAAATAATTGCTAAAAGCTCCTTTTCGGTGGTTGAATAGTTCAATTGAGCTCCGTTCAAGGCTCGAGATGCGTAGTAAATAGCATGAGCTGCTTTTCCTACTCTTTGACCCAATACCGCACCAACTGCATAGTCACTGGCGTCGCACATGATCTCGAATGGGAGGTTCCAGTCAGGGGGTTGGATAATAGGTGAGGTGGTCAATAACTCCTTTAACTTATTGAATGCCCCCTTACATGTTTCATCAAATTCGAAGGATACATCTTTTTGCAAAAGTTGGAACAAGGGTGCTCCAATTTTTGAGAAGTCCTTGATGAACCTTCTATAGAAACCTGCGTGACCCAAGAAGGAACGAACTTCCCGCACACTCGCGGGGTAAGGTAAAGTAGATATAACATCTATTTTTGCCTTATCAACCTCAATACCTGTAGATGATACAACATGACCCAAAACTATCCCGTGTTCAACCATAAAATGACATTTTTTCCAATTAAGCACGAGATTAGTTTCTATACACCTTACTAAGATCAATTTCAGGTTATCTAGACAGTTTTCAAAACTTTCACCATATACACTAAAATCGTCCATGAAAACCTCAATAATCTTCTCAACATATTCTGAAAAGATACTTACCATGCATCTTTGAAAGGTAGCAGGTGCATTACACAATCCAAATGGCATCCTTCGGTATGCAAATGTTCCAAATGGGCAGGTGAAAGTAGTCTTCTCTTGGTCCTCGGGTGCGATGGCAATTTGAAAATAACCTGAAAATCCATCCAATAAACAATAGTAAGCTCGACATGCTAATCGCTCCACCATCTGGTCAATGAAAGGGAGGGGGAAATGGTCTTTTTTCGTGACGGCATTTAACTTTCGGTAATCGATACACTGTCGCCATCCGGTGGGCTTTCGAATTGGTACGAGCTCACCCTCTTGGTTTGATTCCACTGTCACCCCTGCCTTCTTCGGGACCACCTGTACTGGACTTACCCACGGGCTATCTGATATTGCAAATATAATTCCAACGTCCAGCAGTTTTAAAATCTCTTTCTTTACGACCTCCATCATGAGAGGATTTAATCTCCGTTGAGCTTGCCGTACGGGTTTAGCATTCTCCTCGAGTCGAATTCGGTGCATACATACCGCAGGGCTAATTCCCTTGATATCGGCGATGGTCCATCCTATCGCCTGCTTGTGTTCCCTAAGAATTCGAAGTAGTTTCTCTTCTTGAACCTTTGATAAACCCGCGGAGATGATCACTGGAAGTGTCTCCCCTTCACCTAAGTATACATACTTTAGGTGTTTCGGCAGTGGTTTTAGTTCCAAGACAGGTGCCTGCACCACAGATGGAAGTAACCTTTGATGAGGTTCGGGTATGAAAATCGGTGCAAGATCATACCTTGTCTTCGTGGTTGGTAACGTTTGCAACGATCCAATCACACATTTAAGCTCTTCACTCAACTCTACCCTAGAGGTTGTTTCGGACTCAAAGTGCCTGGTCAGGACGACCTCTAGTTCATCCCTGCCTTCAATTTCAAAAACCTCCTGTATAGCAGGGTCAATAACATTTATCGAGAAAATAGAGCCAATATTTGAATCGGATGGATATTTCATGGTCTCAAAGATGTTAAAGTGAACAATCTCACCATCAAATTCCATAGACAAAGTACCCTTATTAACATCAATTTTGGTTCGGGCTGTGCTCAAAAAGGGTCTACCTAACAACAAAGGTGACGGATCACGGGAGTGTTCATCCTCCATGTCGAGCACATAAAAATCAGCTGGAAAAACCAATTCATTAATTTTTACCAAAACATCTTCAATCAACCCGTCAGGGTATGCATTGGTCCTATCAGCTAATTGAATTATTATCCCAGTCTCTTTCAAAGGGCCTAAGTTTAAGGAAGCATAAATGGACTTTGGCATGACATTAATTGAGGCTCCCAGGTCTAACATGGCCTTTCCAATCAAAGTATTACCTATCCTACAAGGAATAGTAAACATACCTGGATCTCCGCATTTCGGTGGAAGCTTTCTTTGTAGAATTGCTGAAACATTCTCCCCAACTATAACTCGTTCATCCCCCTTCAACCGCTTGCGGTTGGCACACAGGTCCCTCAAAAATTTTGCGTACCTGGGTACTTGTTTAATCGCATCCAGTAGGGGTATGTTGATCTCCACCTTGCGAAAGATCTCCAGGACCTCTTTTTCCTTGTCTTGCTTCTTTGGTTTCTCTAACCTGCTAGGAAAGGGAGGTGGATTAGTTTTAGTTGTAGGAATTGGGTTCGAGGGTACCTTTGCATTTTTGTTGTCTGTGCCCTCCTCTTCCAATTCTTTCTCAATCCGTTCCTCGTCCTTGTCTTTAGGAATCACCGGTTCGGGTCCTTGAACTTCCTTGCCACTCCTTAAGGTCATTGCGCTTACATTCTTTGGATTTGCCTCAGGTTGAGATGGCAATTTTCCTTGAACTTGGGACTCCAAACGGTTGATTGTTATAGCCATTTGATTCATTTGATTTTGCAATGATTGCACCTGTCCCAGTTGATTTCTCATGCTTTGCAGGTCTGAATCCGTCTTTTGTTGATTAGCAAGTAATTGCTTCATCATCTCTTCCATGGACGGACTTGAGTTTGAAGGGGGTGGTGGTGGTGGTGGCGAGGATGGTACTGCTGTTGGTGTCCTTGCTGTCTATTTGGCACAAAGTTAGACTGCCTATTTCCTCCATAGCTAAGGTTGGGGTGATCCCTCCAACCAGGATTGTAGGTGCTTGAGTACGGGTCGTACTGCTTTCTTGGCGCGGGCGCGTGGCCAGCCATGTTCACCTGTTCTGCAGTTTCTTCTTGAACCAGTGGACACATTTCCGTAGGATGACCCACGGCAGTGCACACCCCACACACTTTGACTTGTGAAGCACTCCCCACAGCTAATTGTCTTACGAAAGATGTTAATTCGGAGATCTGCTGTTGGATAGAGGACGTTTCCACCTCATTCACCCTACGCGTCGGGATGTCCTCTCTTGAACCAAACTGCTGTGAGTTCTCAGCCATCCCTTCAATCAACTCCCATGCTCCTCGAGGGGTTTTGTTCACCAACGCCCCTCCACTTGCAGCATCGATTATGCTTCTGTCCCTGAAAAGCAACCCCTCATAGAAATATTGAATGAGCAGTTGCTCACTTATCTGATGCTGAGGGCATTTGGTGCACAGTTTCTTAAATCTCTCCCAGTACTCATAGAGAGATTCGCTTGGGTGTTGTTTGATACCACATATCTCCTTCCTTAGGCTCGCAGCTCGAGACGCAGGAAAGTACTTGTCCAAGAATTTTTTCTTCAGTTGGTCCCACGTGGTGATACTACCAGGCGGTAGGTAGTAGAGCCAGTCTTTTGCGGAGTCCTTCAAAGAGAAGGGGAAGGCCCTCATCTTTATTTGCTCTTCTGTAATTCCCGGAGGCTTCATACTGTTGCAAACGACGTCAAACTCTTGCAAGTGCTTGTAGGGCTCCTCACCTGGTAGACCATGAAAAGATGGCAAGAGATGAATTAGACCAGATTTTAGTTCAAAGGGAGTGTCATCATTTAAATGTGGAAAAGTAATGCACAAGGGCTGCTGATTTAAATCAGGAGCAGCCAACTCCCTTAGTGTTCGTGCATTTGCCATAGTGACTTCCTCTTGGTCTGAATCACTTGAATTGTCACCAGACAAATTTGTCGGCTCAACCTCTGGATCAAGTTCCGGAGGTGCAATATTGTATTGCTCCTCCCTGAGCCGCCTGGTTTCTTTTCTCGTTCTACGCGCGGTCTTCTCTACTTCAGGGTCGAAAATTAATTCGCCTGTACGAGAAGAGCGAGGCATAAACTAGAAAAATACCAGAAAAAAAATGAACTTAAAAAGAAACAAATGATTAACGCCAGTCCCCGGCAACGGCGCCAAAAATTGACAGGAGTCGAGCCTGTGCAATAATAAATACCTACTCGAAAAAAATAAATTTTCTGTGTATAGTAGTGAGTAGGGTCGAATCCACAGGGACTGGGAAAAATTTGACTCCTTTTTAAATTTGAGACACGGGGGATTTTTATCAGGATGAAATATAAAATAAATAATTAAACAATTTAACTAAAAATAATTAACCAAAAATAATTAATTAATTAATACAATTGTAAATAGCAAGTAAATAAATGATAAATAAATTCTAGCCAAGGATACAACTACGCAGACACAGTCCATTCATCCGATCATTGATGCAAAGAAGGTTCACTTAATTTTATTAATAGGCTAGTTATAGCCGCCGATAAACTCTAACGACCAGCTTTTCCTTAATTTATTGATAACCAAGGTACGACCGTTGATTACCTCTAACCAGGAAATACTCTTAGGTACGACTGTAGGAATTAATTTCCTAATTGCATTAAAAACTAGAAAAGCCTAACCCAAATTAATAACACGCTACGAGGGTTATTTAAATCAGATTGCATGTTCTCCTAGTATGTGAAAATACTAGTTGTCACTAATATTAACCAACTAAACAATTACGGATTTAATTGATTAATTTGACAAGAGATTAATAAGTCAAATTGCACATCGGGCCCTTGATATCCAATTAACAAAATAATCCCATGGAAATTAAAATAGAAAACATGCAAATATTAACAAATTAAGGAACACGTAAAATTAATTAGATCTCACAGATATTTGGGACTGCGTCTTCGCGTTGATCCTTGACTAGAGGAGAAAATTAGCCACGCCTCATAAGAAAATCTTCACACAATTCAATTGAACTCAAAGACATTTATCTCTTACTAATAATTAAAAATAAGAATTATATTCTCTGTAGTCTAATACAATAAAAATAGTCTCATGGAAGAGAAGAAGAAAAACTCAGCTGCGGAAATGTGCCGCTCTCCCACATATAAAAACAAGCCAAATCGAAACTTCACTCCACGCTTACAGAAGAAAACATTCCTTCCCTACCTAATCAACTCCACCGAAAACAAAAGCAAAGCCAACTATGGTTTGTCGGTTTCTCTTTTGACCAAGTGCACACGTTCACAAATAAGAAAGCAAGACCACAAATGTGCAAAGAAAGCAAACTTTAGACAATACAACTTATTTGCAGTCCCCACCAACTTTGATATTTTGTCTAGCCACATTGAATTCCCAAATGCAATTCCATTCTTCTTCGTTGGTTTGCACCGGAATTGTGTAAAGCTTCACAATAATCTTCTCAAGAGGTTTCTGCTCCAATTTCTGAAATTATATCCAAATACCAAATATAAATATATTTTGACAATTAAAGCAAATTAAAGCAATATTTGGCAATGATAAAAAGGAAAATTAACAATAAAATTACTAACAATTAACACCCTATCAATTCCGATGTACAAACTCCTCAAACTTGTGAAAGATGATAAACAACCATCGGTGAAGGTTTGCATCACTCTAGTTCCTCAACAAACATATTTGACCTTCAAGGAGACTGATATAATTTTATGGCAATAAGAACACAGAGTCCCAAAGCATAGCAAATTGCTTCTTGAATTTTCTTCACAACTGTTTCTTGATTAGCTTTAATGTTGTCCATTCAGACTGGCAATATCGGTGACAGAAAAATGATGAATACTCCCATGCACATCTAGCATTGCACATGCAATGAAACACTTGCTAACACATTCAAACAAAGAGGCTAATTGTGTATGCACCGTTGCTAATAATTTCATGCTTGGCCAAATAGAAGGTAACAAGTTGAGTTTTTAAGACGTTCAATATCTTTCAGTGGGGAGATGCAGAGAAAATCCAGAATTTTGGTCTCTCCCAATTTGCTCAAAACCAGGCTTTGTTATAACTAATCTTTGAAGAGAAACCAAGGTCTGCCCAAAAGAAGAGAATTACGGAGAATAACTTTGCAAAAAGAGATGGAGAAAAAGAGTACAAGAGACTGAAGAGCAAATATATGTCAATGAGATGCAGATACAAAAAATTTATACACGTATATATATATATATGAGTGTGAACTTTAGATAGGAAAATCTCACCGGATCACTTGAAATCTCCTCCTCCAAGTATATGCCTCTTTGGGGAGTGTATCGTTGTCTTAATAGAGGACACCGATAAACTTCAACACAAGTTAACTTGTTGAGGCGTCTCATGTCGGCCTCGGGTGGTAAAGATTGAAGCTTTTGGCAAGACCGTAGCTTAAGGGTTTCAAGGGACACAAGGTTTCCAATCCAATCCTGTAGCACCTCTACTCCATCAAAGTCTGCCAGAGTTACTGAAGTGAGGGTAGTCAAGTATTGAAGCCGCTGTGGCAGGGACTCCGTGTGAGGCAAGCCTCGTAATTCAAGCTCACGGAGTGTTGATGCAGATCTTAAACCAGACCAATCAAAACCATCGACTGAGGAGTCATACGAGGAGAAGGGACTGTTGATGGTCAATGTTCTTAAGCTGATGGCAAAAGCAAATCCTTTGAAACTATGAGGAATCAATTTGGGACAGTCGAGTAGGACGAATTTCTCGAGAGAAGGCGTCTCCTGCAAATTAAGCGAAAATGATACCAGATTGGGGCACCTCATCACCTCCAGGGACCGCAGAGACCGGCATGACTCGAACATTTTGTCGGATATAGTGGTCAACCATTTGCAATTATAAATACTCAATTTCTCAAGGCATGGTAGGGGGCATTTCTGTCCATTTACTCCTAGATTAATTAATCTTGGGCACGTTCTGATGGTCAATCGCTGCAAACTCGATCCAAACAGATCCAGATCTGGCAGCTCCCTAAGATTGTCGCAAGAGCGGATCCTCAACTCCTCAACAGAAGCAGTGCCGTAACCCATTTTTATACTTGTTAGATTATCGCAATTCTCCACGTCTAGACTTTTGCACGAGCATGGAAGAGTGGTCAGTTGTGGGCAACCTCGAATGTGAAAATCCATCAGCATGGGAAAGACATCTGCTTCTGCTTCACCTACTGTTGACCTCACCTGGTCTACACCTTTCCACTCTACCAAATTCCCCATAACTATTACCCAGAGGCTTTCAAGGGCAGGAAAGAATTTTCGTCTTCTAGTGCTGCTCCCTGATGATGCTCGTGATCTGCCCTCCTCCTCCTCCTCCTCCTCCTCATTAGCAGTAATACCGTAGAATTCATCTCCAACAGATCGAATGTTGTTCAATCCTGTCAAATAGAGACGTTTGAGGGACGGCAGTTGTCCTAATGCGGGGAGTTCACTACATCTCTGGCAATCTTCTATCCACAACTCCACCAATTTTGGCAAATTGATAAGCCATTGCGGAAATTTATTACCCATAAAACCTTGAATTCGCAACTCTTGCAAATTTGGGTGAGGTTGGAGACCTTCCAACACATCCTCATCACAGTTATCGCTTTCCAGATCCCTACTCCTCCATTCAAAGTCCAACCGTAAGTGAGACAGATTTGGCTTTTCGACCAATTTTGCTTGCTTTGCTGCTTCTTTGCCCTTCACTAGTCCAAGATTTCTTATCCTCAACGACCCTTTCAGATATTTCAAGGTCCCAAGCTCTTTGATACCACAACCCTTCTCTTGACTTACATTAAAGAACTTCAGAGTTTGAAGACGAGTCAATCGTCCCATCTGCACCGGCATTTTAAATTCTGCATCACCATGGTAGTAGTTTAGATGCCGCAAGCTAATCAAATCGCTCATCTGTTTTGGAAAACCTCCTTCAAGTTCATAGCCATCTCTCATAGTTAGTGTCTGCAAATTATATAGCTTGCAAAGAGATTCCGGCAAGCTTGTGATTCTAGAAGATGCAATGTCTAGCAACCGCAAACTTAGTAGTTTGCCAATGGAGCTCGGCAGAAACTTGACAGCATATCCAGACAATTTGAGAACATGCAAGTGCTTGAATCTTGATAACATGTTCATGTCAGCAGACATGCCATCCTCTAGATGCAGAAATAACGAGCGGATTGATGCTGCTTTATTCCTTCTGACATTTTCTGCCATTTCTTTATATGAGTTTAATGGAAGGTAGCGATCCTGGCTGCTGCTTTTAGGATTGAGAACTGATTTTGCAAAATCATGCACGAGATCATGCATTTTATAATATGTTCTCCACAACTCTTCTACTTTTTCCAATAAGGAATTTTGTAACAAAATCCTCAAATAATTACCCCCTATTTCCTCCATCAGTGTTTGGTTTTGGCGATCTGGTTGAACAAAACCTTCCGCCATCCAAAGCTGAATTAGTTCTTCTTCTCCCAATTTAGTGTCCTGGGGAAAAATCGAGCAATATGCAAAGCATTTCTTAACTGATGCAGGTGACAAATGATCAAAACTCACCTTTAGTATTTGCTCAATCTCATCTTGATCTTCATCAGTTTGACTCTCCTTCACGATAGATTTCCACTCCTCTTTCTCCTTGTTAACCAACAAACCTCCAATTAACTTTGCTGCCAATGGTAAGCCATCACATTTTCTTAAAATCTGATTCTTTATTGCTTCCAATTCTGTTGGTGCTTCTTCCCCTGCAATTACCATTTCTTTCAGGATAGACCAGCACTCATTGTTTGTTAGCTTTCCTAAGAAATAAGGACCATCATTCATCTTCAGAGGTCTAGACACAGCATTTGCCACCGGTACTAGACGAGTGGTGACAAGACACCAGCTTCCCTTGGTTTCATTGAGTCCCATCAAAGTGTTGAAATAATCATTCCACAATCCTTGTTCATGATCCCACACATCATCAAGAACAAGGAAATATCTTTGTCCCCTAAGCTTTGCTCCAATTTTTTTAACGATAACATCCCTGTCATCCACTTTAACTTCTTCTCCTGTCAATTGTACTAAAATGAGCTTGAACAGCTCCATTACCTTAATTTGTTCTTTAGCCACACAAACCCAAATTTTTTGGCCGAAGTGCCCATCTATTTTTGGATTATTGTAGACTGATTTCGCCAGAGTTGTCTTTCCCAAACCTCCCGAGCCTGTTATGGGAATAACAGAAAGAACCTTTTCAGATGGGCTCAATAACATGTCCACAATCTTTGATTCATCGTTGACTCTTCTGACAACATTTGGAACGAGAATAGAGTCGGTTTGCCTGCTTGTTGTGGCACCAGCAGGAGCAGGGTGTGCGGCTTCCATTTGGAACCGGAAGACCAGTCCCAAGTCATTTGCTTTCCGATTCATACTGTCTAGGTTCATGTTGATGTCCCTGATCTTTGAAGCCAACCTTGAACGAGAACCAATTGTATTAAAGTACGAGAAGAAGAAGCACACCTTTTTCTTGACTTGATTTCTATACTTCACCTCCCGACGAAGATTTTCATAGTTGAGCTCGTCCAGCACATCCTCCGCTTTAAAAAGCTCTCCTTCAAGCTGCTCGAGCCAATTTTTCACCCCGGGGATATGCATTTTCCCGTCCGCATCAGCCAGGATACCTCGGATGGTTTCTGCAGTGTGGCGTAGTCTCTCCAACTCCTCTCCGAATCCAAGAACCAAACTAACACGATCAGCGGCAAGGGAAATAACCGTCTCCAATGCAACCTGAATAGTAGTGCTAATAGCTGCATCGGCCATTTTTTTTCTTGCTTGGAATTGAAATTAGAAGAAAAGAATCAATTAAGGTGGTGATCAGGATGGATTTTGGAATGAGATAAGAAGGAATTCTTCAGCTTCAGCAGCTAATAGCAGAAATGTTTGGAGAAGAAAAGAATTTGAAGTGCTTCTGAGGTAAGACATCTAGAGCTACTGCTTTATTCTACAGTGCGAGCCTGAAGCATTGAAAATTAAACTAAACTGTAGTAATAATCCTATTAGGTAAAGAAACCCGTGTTACAAACAAACAGGGAATCTTCTTTTTGGACGAGCTACTTTGCTTCTTGGCTGGTTAAGAATAAAGACATAAGTGGATGGTTTATAGCTTTGTGTCTCAATAACCAAACTTGTGATCTCAAATTACTTGAACGTATATTTTCTGAACGAAATAATCATCAGATATTTGCTTCTATTGTAAAATCTTCAGACTTGATCCTTTTAAACTTTGTAAAACCAAGGATTTTGTATCCACTTTCATGGGGAATTGAAGTCGCATTTTCAACCTACAATCCAATTTTCTTTCCTTCTTAAATTTTTTTTTTTTTGGTCAATGAAGTCTGGGGATTAGTAACTTGTAAGATGCCTTTGCTTCAATCTTCACATCAAAAGGACATCCACAATTACATATTCCTTGTTTTTGTCAAACTATTTCACTTATGAAATTTGATAAGGAGTAACTTTTGTGGCTCGAGATAATTAATTAACCATAATGTGACTCTAATTTGCACATTGATTACAACACAAATTCATGCTTAATATTGTACATACATACGTAATTTGCTGCATTCACACTAACCAGCAAGATATTTATGGATACAAGAAATAACGATAATTTTGTGACAAATAATGAGCCCTCAATCCGGTGGAGCAGTGCTTCGTTGGCAAATTAAGTTGGATGCTTTAATTTCCAAAGGAATTAAGGTGCTTGGCTTGTTTCTGGGGTCTTCACCTTTTTCTCATTGAATGCTTTTCCGAAGTGAATCTTATTAGGCATCATTGCTTGAGACAGATTACGTAAAATATTAACCATAATGAGACAACACAAACTGGTGCTTAAGTTGTACATTTGTTGCATTGAAGGTGTACAATCAGCATAATCAGTGAGATAGTTCACGTAAATGCATGTTTACTACCCCAAACTTCTAATATTAACAAGAAATAACAAGAATCGTGTGATGGATTATAAAATCCCTCAATCCGTGTGCAGAAGTGCAGTGCTTCGTTGGCAAACTTGGATTTGCTTTTGCCACTGAAGTTGCTTTGCATTTTCACCTGAATTTTCTTAATCAGGGTTGTTGATGGGGCCTTCATCTTTACTGATTGAATGCTGGAACCCTTTAATCTGAATATATCTGAATGATTGTTGGAAAAGTGGTGTAACTTAAAAAGTTCCACCCAAGAGGGACGATAAACTATGACCACAATCAAATTGGAAAAAGACTAAATGGGAATTCACCTCATTTGTTAGTCCGTTGGAGGTACCGCTTCAATGAAGCAAAAGAAAGAAACAGAGAGAGATAGGAATGAAGGATCATAAGCAGAGTAGCTACACATTGAGTGATAAGCTCCGAATAGGGATTCGTGCCTCATTCCTGTCTTTTGCATTTTTCATTTTTAAGGTTAGGATCGGAAGCCTGCAAAACCATCAAAATGCTAGAGTTCAGTTCAGTTGATTCTGGAGAGCGAGAGCCAGAGAGTTGAATTTATGGCAATAAGCAATCTTACTGCTGGAACAGAGGAATCATCTGAAGGAAGCTGCTGATTTACATAATCAATAGCCTCCTCAATCTCCTCAAATGTGTTCTCCCTACCTTAAATCGAGGGCATGGCCTACATGAATGAATGAAACTTCAACCCCAACTCGAGAAATATTCATCTGCCTGCCACAAGTATGTACTTTTGGGATCACAGAAGAAGCAGCAGCCCAATTAGATCTATGTAGTGTAAACTAAACAGAAGGAAGGGGTCAGTAGAAACAAAAAAGAAACATCATCCTACTTAAACCGGTAAAGCTTTTCAATGCCTTGGTTCAATCTTTTAATAAACTGTCTCACCAATGTAACCCACAGCACCATTTAGACATTTGGCGTTGATTTGGAATGGTGGAGGAAGGAACAAAAATATGCTACTTTGTTGAGAAGTAGCAACCTGCTAGAAATCAGCTCAAGTCTTCCCAGTATTGAGAGCTAAAATAGTATGAGGGGAAAAGCCTAGTGGCAGTTGCACACAAAATTCACAATGTCTGGTAGGTGCCATTTCTCTATCTAGCTAAGCACATTTCTTACAGGACAAAAGAAACAAAAATCTAACTAATTGCTCAAAATATAATGACCAACAGTGGCAAATAAAGAGCAAGGAACTCTGAATTCCCCAAACATGAGAGGGCACAAATGTGAGCTATTCAAACAGACTATAAACATGTCAGACGTCACAACTAGTTTAAATCCAAACATGTGTAATCAGCAATAGGTTAAGTGCGTGCCAGCCCATGAAAAAAACTAAAAAAGTATTCAAAGAATGGTTCTTGTAGTGTGCATTATGCAACTCTAAGGCAAATGCATGCATAGGCTTCGCGATCACACTTTTAAAAGCTTACCTGCAACAACTTCAATGCCCTCTCAAGGAGTTCACAACCTGTAATAAAATCTGGAGGTGACAGAGCCATAGCATCCCTTGACAAGTCGACATAAGCAAGTGCCATTGCCACTAAGACATCTTGCTTGAATGACTTGGGCAACCTTTCTTTCAACAAGTTCTCCCCAATTTTAAGTACTAATTCAGTCTCCCCTGCTTCTTGCGACACACTCAATGCTCCCCGCATATCAAATCATTATATTATAAGCTGTAATACAAGAAAATTGGTTTGACAACCCTTATTATTCCAAGCCATTTGGACTAAAACGATCAAATAAATAACTTACTTGCCCTTGCCCACCAGGTTATCTACATTCCCAAGTTTAGACAACATTTCTAGCACAAGAGCGCAGCCTAACTTTATACGAAAAAACTCATTAGCCAAGAGAAGGAAGGAGCAATTGGATTGCTAGTAATTTGATTAATAGCCAGGACAATATGCAAACAGTAAGACCAATTATGCTGCTTTCGCTAAGACAAGTAATACTAATATAATTTGGTTTTTCGGAAAGTTCACCTTATCCCAAGGTACTCATGGGTTCCTCACATCCTTGACTGTGTTATCTCTTGCTGAAAATCATGTTAGTGGTTCAATACCTGCTGAGTTGAGCAATTGTTCTAATCTTCAAGTGTTAGAGCTGCGTGGAAATCGCTTAACAGGTCGAATTCTAGATGATTTCTCGCAGTTATCTCACTTGGAGAAGCTTGATTTGGGTCAGAATAGTCTAAATGGTGCAGTTCCACCAAGCATTTCTAGCTGTTTGTCATTGAGGATCCTACTATTAGATTCTAATCACGTTTTTGGGCACAAATGTGAGCTATTCAAACAGACTAATATTTAGATTCAAAGTTTGTCAGACTCAATTAACATAAGACTCAGTGAATTCTTGTCGACCGTATGGGTTGTACTTGAGTTCGCCCAATCCTGTTGATAGTCCTAGAAAGGTGAAAAGAAAAAGATTTTTGTGAGTAGCACTCCAAGTACAATCACCATTGCTGCAATTTCGACTTTGTTAATACCACAGTTTGAAAGCTTATAGAGAAATAACTGGTTGAACAAGTAGTGACTTGAAGCATTGAGTGGAACCCTCGGTCCTCGCACCCAATCTTGCACTTCTCAATTGGTACTTCAGAAAATAAATCGGTCATTCGGAGATTTGCCTAAACCAAAAGAAGTTTGAAAAAGGCAAATTAAGCTAATTTATGACACCAACAAGTCCAAAGAACAAATTTAAAATCATATTTTCTTTTGTCCTATGTCATAATTTTACAAAGATCTCAGCGCATTTAAAATAATCCTTCCAAAATTCAAGAAGTTTCTCCTATTATCCAATATCGTGTTCGTGTGACAATAGGTGTATCAATCCAAGGCTTCGACTACATAGTTCATGCACGCAGACCAATCAGCGGCCAAAACAATGAAGAAAAGCAGGAGAGAGTAGGAATTAAAGCAACTTGTGCGTTAATTTCAGTGCTCCATAATTAAATGACATCCAAAATCCTAAAATATCCATCATGTTACCGTAGCCTTTCAAGAAAGCTAAGAAAAGCTCAATAAAATCCTGACAGCAAGGTCAAGCACTTGAAAAGTTGAGAGCACTAAATCAAATTTAAACCCCAAATCTTAAAATCTTTTTCATTGCCTTTAAACTCCATTAAATCAACCTTGAGCGCTTTTAGCTGGATTTATGTACCACACTTTCAGGATATATGGGTAGAGGGCCTCCCAAAATTTTTTTTACTGAAAGAACATCTCTTAATTTAGCTGTTATTATACAACTATATACCGCACGAGCTCTCTTCTTCGAGATCTATATACTCATAGTTATTAAACTCAGCTTGGCCTTAGATTTTAATTGGTTAACCTAGTGACCCCACCACTTAATCAAATTGGGTTTACTAATTTGACTAGACACGAAAAAGGCTAGTCCACTTTTTAATGACTCGGCAATTAAACCAAAAGCCCGTTTGGATTGCTATATTTTGGAATTTCTGCAGAAAAATACTTTGTAACAATTTAATGTATATGAGATTCAAATGGTAATTGAGAAATGAATTCATAGAAAATGTGTTGATGATTATTTGGAATAATTTTTTGAAAAAAATACTGTAGCACCTTTTTAAAAAAAATACTGTAGCACTTTTTTAAAAAAAATATATTGATGACGTAAACAAATAAATTTCAAGTTAAACCAAAAAAACAAGTGGAGTTTTGAATTTTAACTATTTGAATTTGGAGAAAAAAGTCAACTCCATGACTGTTATAAGGTTCCTCCATCATACCTACAGTCAATTCATACTTACTTTCATATTTAAAAAATTAACTATAAGTTTATTCACTTCTATGAAATTATATGGAACAAAGTCACAAAGATGTACCTCTACTTTCGTGAGTGTACTCCTTAAATTTAACACTTTTATGAACTGGTATCAAATTCCAATTCTGATTGTAAATCTAACACTTTTAGATGACCATAATCAATGGCCAGTTAATCATGATTATAAGAGCAAAAGTGCTAAATAACTCAATCAAGATAATAGCATCAATTAGTCAAGAAACCAACACCAAACAATCATAGAAAATTTAGCCAAATACCCAAGGCATATACTTTAAAATAATATCACAAACACAAAATTCAAATCTTGCATTAACAAACTTAGAGTTCAATAAAATGAAAAAAATATGAAAAAAGAGAACCCTTGTCACTAGATCTTCTTGGACTTCTCTTTCTTCATCCCCCTTGACCTCCTTGTTGAACCAATACAAACATGGATACATCACAACTAACTTACAATACTACACTAAACTATACTAAATCAAGAGAAAATAAAGTGAGTTACATTTGTTAAGGGTTTGTGTCACACAATCCTTTGGTTGTTTTTCTTCTTTCTCCAAACTCTCCTTTTTTTCCCAAGCTAACTTGAACTAACTACCCTCAAACTAGAAGAACTATGTAATATATGTTCTTGGTTTTGCATTATTGGAGTCAAAACGTCAAAAAGAGAAGCTTGTAGAACCCCCCCAAAAATAGGTACAAGTTGTCCTTTTTTGTCTTGCCAAAGATGAAGAAAGAAAGAAAATTCATGCAAATTAGCAACTTGCAACTGCCAGGAATCCCTTGGACGAATCCCTAGAGGGATTTTCCTAGAGATTGGGCAGAGCAAGTGCCAAACAACTCACTAGCCTCAAATCGTGAGCGGTTTCTTGATGGTTTCTTCTTCTTCTTTTCCTTTTTTTTCTTTTCTTTTTCTTTGCACCACTTCTTTTAGCCATTGTTGCCACTCTCAAGCTTATAATCTTTACTCATTTTTGCTTCCAATTGAACTTGATCATTTTACCTACAAAAACAAAGAAATTTTGCAAATAAAATAATAAAATCACAACAAATTCATCTATCAACTCAATGTGCAAATTAGAGACAAAATGTGGACATCTTATACCATTTAACCTTACAAATTGACTCAAAAATAATATGAAACCATTCAAAAATATTACAAATTTAGCCATTATCAGTCTCCCACACTTGAATCATTACTTGTCCTCAAATAATATCAACAAACCACTCAACCAATGATCCAAGTGCCTAACCAAATAACATGCTTTGTTAAATTTAAATCCTATACCTCAGTAATTAGCCATTATGCAATCATTCAAATTATACTAAATACTCATAATATTTAGCAAAGCGGAGACAATTTTACTCGAATTTAACCTTATTCAATTCAATCTCTCACCCCCAATCTAATCCCACAAATAAATGACTCATACAGCTAAAAGATAATGAACACTATTCTACAATCGTTTTTTTCTCAAATTTTAAGGTTAAAGAGGAAATTACTTGCACAAAATATCAACAAATACTTAAGTTACAAGAGCATCATTTGACGCAAAGATCGACACTTATGTGAGGACCCCCGGTTACTCAATACTCGCATACTCAAGTCACTCAACTACTCTTAATTCAAGTACCTTTTTACGTGAAAGTCGACATTTTTAGTTGAAAACTCCCAGTTACTTAGTACAAAAATAGTTAGAGTAAAACTCTTATTTTACACTCTTTTTCTTTCTTTTTTTTTCTTTTTTTTTGTTTTCTCCCCTTTTTTGAAATTTTTGTGAGGATACGTAATCTGTCTTAAAAGCAATATATATAGAGTAGGAAGAGTACCACTTAATTAACTGTATCAATCACTTAATTGTAGATTTAAGTAAAAGGGAGAAATCTCATTAATTATGCAAATATAAGCATAATTCTTCCTACTTTCCTAAATATACTTTCTAAAATGCAAGAATTCTAACCACATAATGACTAATTCTTAGGATCATAGGAAATGAATCATTCAAAAGTACATTTCAAAATTCAACGAGTAGGGAAATTAACATCTTGAAACAAATTTTTGTTGCCATTATTCAAACATTTTGGGCCATAGTGAAAATTTGAAAAAGATTTTGAAAAAATTTTAACAGATTTTCCCCTTATAACTGGGCAAAACTCCCTGCCAACAAACCTAAATTTTAAAAAATTTTCAACATGGCAGTATTTCCAAAATATATTCCAACATTTACAATACAATTTTAGTCAACAATCATCATCACAAAGCCACAAAAAATTTACACCTGTTCCTTTAAACCTATTCCTCTCCCTTATACTTAAAATTCACATTGTCCGCAATGTGAAGGATAGAAAAAGGATAAAATGAATAGCAATACTCCCCTATTTTGAAGCAATTGACAATCAAGACCATGTGACGATGTCCTATCATTCCAGCAACCATACCAAGAAAAATGAAGTTCAACTAGAGCGAGTAGTTATAGTTCAAGTAAAACAACTAAGAAAAAACACGCTACAAGCAACATCAAGTTTCACGAAAAATGTAAGGGATAATTGCAGAAACCTCCCCTGAGTTTTCTAACACTTGCACTGACCTCCCCTGTGGTTTGAAAAATTACACTGACCTCCCCTAAACTTACTAATCCTTTGCAAATTCAGTCCAAACGATTAAAATATTATTTTAGGGAGTGAAATTAGAATTTTGTACCAGATTTGCCCTTTGTGCTATATGTCCAATGAAAGACAAAGTACTACAAATCAATTTTAGTACTTTCAAATATTTAATTTTTCTTAAATACAAAACCTACCAGTTTTCCTTCCGTAAAAATATTAATGTAACACTTTTTCAATTTTAGTTACAAACATTTATGTATTTAACATAAATTAAATGATTCAGAATAAAATTCCCATAAAGAACCAATACTTTACTCATCTAATGGATGAAAGTCATAAAGAATTAATACTTTATGGGCCATTTCTTTTTTTAAAAAATATTTATTTTATATTAAATAGATAACCTACCGATTTCCTTTTTGTAAGAATATTACTGTAACACTTTTTGAATTTTACTTACAAACATTGATATATTTATCATAAATTAAATATTTGAAAATAAAATACTCATAAAGAGCCGGTACTTTAAATAGGTAATGCGTATTTGCCCATAAACTACACCCCTTAAAGTTTATTAATTGTTAATTGATTTGTAGTACTTTGTCATTCATTGGATATGTAGCACAAAGGACAAATCTGGTACAAAATTATAATTTCACTCCCTAAAACAATATTTTAATCGTTTGGATTGAATTTGCAAAGGATTAGTAAGTTCAGGGGAGGTCAGTGCAAGTGTCAGAAACCTCAGGGGAGGTTTTGCAATTATCCCAAAATGTAATGTCAAAAGATCAAAGTCAAGAATGGTTGAGATGCACTTTTTTCCCATGAATTATTTCATCTCCATGCTAAGATTGAGGTGAAGTTGGAGTTTGTATCCTAAGCCGCTTTTCCTCTTGTGCGTTCTCCTCTTGTATGTGTTGCTTCTCTTTTCCTTTGGATAATATCGGCATTGATTTTGTAGCAACCTTATTTGAAGAATATAAACTATTAAAGCACCAATTCAAAGTTGCCAAGAAAATTTCAAATATTAAGATAAACACATTCCTCAAAAGAAAATCATCACCCAATGGCATAAATAATTCTAATAGTATGTATTATATCTTCAAAACATCATAATCAAGGCAACTTATGAGCTCTAAAATTACTCTAGAATTTGCATTTTCCATTATACCTAAAATTTGCAATTCACAATTAGTTTCATGTATTGAAAAATAAGCACTTATACATCATAAAAAATGCTATATAAGGCTAACAATAAGCATAATGAAGCTAAACTAATGCCTCATGAAAATTGCCTATTTTCAAAGAATTCAAGGAATGGTATTTTGCATAATTTCTTACATTGCACCAATTTCAACCGTAATAATGAACATGCTTATGGAAGTTAAATAAGCTCAATTAAACATCAAAATAACAACAAACTTCACCAAAAATTCACAAAGAATTCAAACTATGGTGAAATTTAAATGAGCCAAATAAAGTCAAGAAACTTACTTGGGACTTATAAAATGATAAAATACATCCCAAATTATGCAAGAATGCCCAAAAATTTAGCCCCAAGCAGCTCCCGATTGAAAGAAATGAAGTTCTAGAACCCTAAGATTCTTGGCCCAAATCTTCAAAAGTTAGTGTTTTTGATGATTTTTGATGCTTGAATGTTGGTCACAAGATGTTTTTGAGTGATTTTGAGGGTTCAAATAGTAGAAATTGGAGATTTGAAGAAGTGGGTATGTGAGTTTGAAGTCAGTTCAAAGAAGAAGAAGAAGAAAATGAAGGGAAAATGCCATTTTTGCTTCTTAAAATCACTGCCCAACAAGAAATCGCATGCAGATTCGCAGTGGTTTGGTCTGTAGATTGTGGGTAGTATGTTTGGAGAAAAATTTTTGTTGCCCTGGTGAATCCCTGGTTTGAATCCCTCGGGGGTTTTTCTGAGGGATTGTGACTAGTGGCTCAAAATCAGCTCCTTTGTTCAACACTTAGAAAAAATATTCTCCAAATCAACTTCCTCTTGTTTGAACAAGATCATTTTAACACTTAATAATGCAAACACACTTCATTCACCATATTTTGAGCTAAAAACACACACACACACACACACACATATATGTAGATATACATTTTAAATTAGAATTAATATCAAATGCTCAAAATGCATGCAATGCCTAAATTGCAAGTATATGCATGAAAACTACTTTATGCCTTGTCTAAGAGGAAAACTGCAATTTTGACCATTTTCAAGACCTTGTTGATGTTGCAACCTACAAATACATAAAACAAAAATTACACTATATAAACATGAAACACAAGAAAAATACTAAATCATTGGGTTGCCTCCTAACAAGCGCTTTGGTTAAAATCGTTAAGTTTGACTTTATTCCCTCCTTATCAAGGAGGTTTTATCAAAGAGTAATCCACAAACTCAGGTCGTGGTAGATCTACAAAGGGTGGCTCCACCTTATGAGCCTTATATCCATATGATTTGAGAGTCGGAGTTGGCTTACCAATCTCAAGTGCATCCTTACCAATCTCAAGTACATCATAGATATTACCTTGCATTTGTAACACCTGAGAGCTTATTAATGGATCCTTCGCATGGCTTTCTTGGGCAATAATGTCCTTAGAACCTACACTTTCAGTACACTCCTCAAGAGGGGTTAAATACGAGCCTTTAATGCTTGTCTCTTAAGGTTCAAAGTTAGTTCCAAAGATATGATCATGTGAAATGGATATTTCCTTATTGAAACACAAATTAGGTTCATCATTTTCATCAAAATACGATCTACTTTCGTATACAACATTTTCACCATTCACAATAGGGTCAATTTGCATATCACTATTTGAAATAACTTCATACAAACCATGCAATCAGTCATGTATTCTTTCAAAATGTTAAGCTAATTCTTCTACTCTTCCTTCCACCCTACCAAAACAATTGGAAATTGTATTAGTTAGCCTTTCTATATCTAAATTCACTTGATTGGCAAATTTTTCTATAGCAAGCTCCCATTCAATAGCTCCCATTCATTCTTTTTCTTTTCTATGACAAACTCCCAAGACAAAGGTGCATTAACTAACCTTTCAATAGCTAATTCCCAAAATGGTTTAGGCTCATATTAGATAAATTCGGGTTGGTAATCATAAAACTATAGAAAATCATTATAAGCACTTTGATTATCCCAACCATAAGTAGAAGAACTACCACAATTAGGACCCTATTGATCAAAATAAGAACTATAATGCTCAAATTTATCACATTGATCCACATGTTGTGCTTGTATACATTGATAATTAGCATGGCGGCCTCTACACAAGTCATAAATCACATGATTGGAATTTAAAGCATCAGCACTCCTATATTGCTCAATCAAATACATCAAATTGTCCAATTTAGCATTTAGCATGATATAGTCAAATTTAGCATTTAAACTCCTCAAGCCATCATCACAAGACTTACCTGCGGCTCTTCCTTGGTTATCACCATACCTTGCACATTGAGGAAATTGCGGATGATAATTCCAACTTCTCTCCAACATGGTCCGCCCATTTGATCTATCCTTTTCATATCCTAAAAATGATTTTAAACAACTTAAGAGCAAGATTAGTCAAGAAAAATAGATGATAAAAGACGTGCACAAACTAAACACAAAAATAAAAGACAATAACATATAAGATTCACAAAACTCACACAAAAAAGCAACTAGACTAAACAAACTCAAAAAGAAACTAGATTTAGACAAAACGTTAAACACAACAAATGCAATAAATACAACTAAAATCTTTAAATTAATAAAGTTGTTCTTCATACCAATATTGCCACAAATCTTTCCCGGCAATGGTGCCAAAAACTTGACAAGTACGAAGCATGCATATAATAATTAAGCTCAATCCACAGTCAAGTTTTACATTTATAAATTTTTAAATAACCCACACGAGATTTTTTGCAAGTATATGGGTCATGAGCGAATATAGAGTATTAAGGATCGATCTCTCAAGGAAGACGGGCAACTACCGGCACTTCTAAAGTTTCTCTATTATTTAGACTATCAACAAATTAAAATAAATAAACTAAACTATAAATGGATAGATAAATGCAAATAAAAACTCCTTGAATAATGGAATCCCTACCTATTCATGCTAGTATAACTCTCTAACCAAATGATTACTAAAATCTCGACTAAATTATGGCGTAATTTCCTAATATACGTGATATCCCCTTTCACCGGCGTACCAACTATACCCATAGTTAATTCATACCTACTGTCATGGTTTTAAAATCAACTACAAGTTCATTCACTTCTATGAAATTACATGGAACAAAGCCACAAAGATATACCTCTACTTTTGTGATTGTACTCCCTAAGTTTAACACTTCTATGAACTAGTGTCAAATTCTAATTTTTATTGCAAATCTAATACCTTTAGATGATCATAATCAATGGGCAGTTAATCATGATTATAAGAGCAAAAGTGTTCAATAACTCAATCAAGATATAGTATCAATTAGCCAAGAAATCAACACCAAACAATCATAGAAAGTTCAACCAAATACCCAAGACATATACTTTAAAATAACATCACAAACACGAAATCCAAATCTTGCATTAACAAACTTGGAGTTCAATACAAAGATAA
This sequence comes from Coffea eugenioides, assembly GCF_003713205.1. NCBI lineage: Eukaryota > Viridiplantae > Streptophyta > Magnoliopsida > Gentianales > Rubiaceae > Coffea > Coffea eugenioides. The sequence goes on from NC_040035.1 coordinate 4,615,851, forward strand.
AGATATGGAAAGAAGAGAACCCTTGTCACTAGAAGTTCTTGAACCTCTCCTTTTTCATCTCCCTTGACCTCCTTGTTGAGCCAATACAAATATGGATACACCACAACTAACTTATGATAATACACTAACCTACACTAAATCAAGAGAAAATAAAGAAAGTTACATTTGTTAAGGGCTTGTTTGAGGCAAGACAAAATCCTTTGGTTGTTCTTCTTCTTTCTCCAAACTCTCCCTCTTTTCTCTAGCTAACTTGAACTAACTACCCTCAAGCTAGAAGAACTATGTAATATATGGTTTTGATCTTGCATTATTGGAGTCAAAATGTCAAAAAGAGAAGCTCCTAGATCCCCTAAAAGTAGGTACAATTTGTCCCTTTTGCCTTGACAAAGTTGGAGAAAGAAAGAAAATTCATGTAAGTTGGCAACTTGCAGCTGCTAGGAATCCCTTGGACGAATCCCTGAAGGGATTCTCCCAGGCATAGGGCAGAGCAAGTGCAAAGCGACTCATTGGCCACAAACTGTGGGAGAATCGTATGCGGTTTCTTGACGGTTTCTTCTTCTTCTTCTCTTTTTTTTTCTTTTCTTTTTCTTTGCACCACTTCTTTTAGTTATTGTTGCGATGTCTCAAGCTTATAATCTTCACTCAGTTTTGCTTCCAATTAAACTTGATCATTTTACATACAAAAACAAAGAAATTTTGCAAATAAAATGATAATATCACAACAAATTCATCTATCAACTCAATGTGCAAATTAGAGACAAAAGATGGAAAGCTTATACTATTTAACCTTACAAATTGACTCAAAAATAAAATGAAACCATTCAAAAATATCACAAATTTAGCCATTATCAATAACGAAGGGTAATTTGAGGATTTTTCAGAATAAATTTAGCATACTAGGTCTATGTTGTTACTGAAATGCTAATCATGGGGAGGTAAGTGTAACTTTTTAAACTAGAGAAGAGCTTCTTGAAATAGTCAGAAACCTCAAGGAAGGTTTATGAAATTATCCATAAAGGTAATTACTAGTATGAAGCACTTGTATAGATTTTTGACAGAAGATCCTCTTGTTTATTCTTGCTCTTCCTTCATATTAAATCAAATATTTTAATATGAAATTTTAGCTTTTTTATATCTAGGCTTCTCTACACTGATAATTTTATTAAAAATTTAAGCAATCATAAAAAAAATAGCTATTTCATTTGAGACTCCATTGATAACCAATTAAATTGCCAAGAAGAAAAAGGGAATTTGTTGTTCCCTCAACTTAACATTGTATAGGAATATTTAATTGATTGCTTAGTTATCAATATGAGTGAAAGAGAAGAAATTTGTGACCAAGTACGTAAAAAGAGAAGAAATATGTTATAAATTAGTAGTATGAATAAATAAAATAAAGAAACAAAAAAGAAGAAAAGTTTATTTAACTTTTCAATGTTTTTTAATATCAAAATATTTTAGCACGTATTGCACAATTTCAACCCATTTCATATCCAATTTCATCCTTAAACCCCCAACACTTCTATTTGAAACTCAAGAGCTCTAATGATTCAAATTTCAAATTTTGAGGACTAAAATGCAAAGCCAAAATAGTTGGCTAACAGAAATTTGATTTTTACCACTATGAATGGTTGAATTTCAATAAATTGTTCCAAATTTGCTCAAAATTAGAAATTTTCGTGGTCACATTTATTTTGGTCGAAATATTAAAGACCAATTTGGCATACAAACTAAATGTTGGAGACTGAAACAACATTTCTTCCTAAAAATTATGTAAGAAAATAGTTGACAACTATTTTTTTTCATTTACATTAAGTACGTTTTACTCTTTAGCCTCTTTATGAAACAACCTGCCCATTCCATTTCTTATAAATTTATTCCAACAATTTCTCGTTTTTATTGTTAACTATTTCACTCTAGTAGCTTTAAAACATGGTGGAATTGTCAGCAGGCAAACTAACATCATGACCTGGCTGCTGATTTGGTTCAACAATTGCATAGGTACAATTCTTAGCATCTCAAAAAGCTCATCAGGCCTCAAAATTGCATAAGCTTGGCTGCATGAAAGAAGCCCAATTTTAAGCATATTGAACGCCTCTAGTATTGTCAAATCTCCATTTAAATTGGCAATTCTAAGGAGGTGTGCCTGCATACAACAATCAGCCATTTAAATTGGATTGCTTCTGATGTAGTCTGATTTGGCTATCGAGTTTAAATCTCAAATAAGAAAAATAGATTTGGAAGGCACAAATTAGATTGCATGAGCCTAAATTGGACAACAAAACCCTTTAGGTTACTATGAACTCTCTCCATGTTGTAATTGGTCAATTCTCTATTTTTACCTTATTAATTGTCTTATTAGACAAATCCGCAAGGCTTTCTTTCAATAAATACAAAAGGATGAGCAACTTCTCGAGGCCCAAACACTTTTATTAATCACATATAGAACAACACAAAAGGCAAAATAATACACAGGAGATGAAATGAATTTTTTGCTTGGAAATTACAATGCTCTCAAGAGTGAAACCAACTAACTATAGGCTTCTATATTACAACTAAAAATTTTGAATTCTAAATCTAACTTGGTTACCATAGCCCAATTCTAATTCTAATACCAAAATATGACTTAACTCGATTTCTTAGATCAACTTTGACACTAAATGTAATCTAGTTACCATCATAAATATTATTCTAAAACAACTAAAATTGGCTTGGTTTATTTCTTTTTTTTTTCAACAGGTTGTTATAGATCCATGAAGCATTTATTTGGCGAAAATGTATAATAAAACAGAATGTAAGGGCTTAAAGTTAATTAATCCCGAAGTGCTCAGAATGGGACCAAAATACCCAAATTGGCCACTGGTCTCGGCCATGCAAGCAAATAGTTCCTTGATACTTATCCTCCAGTCCCAAGTAAATCAAAATGGAGCTTACCGAATGCATGAAAAGTTTGTGTGATTCAAGCCAACTGCAAGATCCTTATGCTTCATGTAACTGTATAAACACAGATGCATATTGCCATAAGAGAGCAATTTTTCATCAACTTCAACTAGTTATAAGCACAAATTCATACGATTTGGCACAAGAAGCTATTGTTTCCCGCATGTTCCACCATTTCGACTAGGAGGCATGAATGGTAACACAAACTTCTTTACTTGCCCATCTCGATATATATCCAAGTTATTAAACACTTAATTGATTTAATCTTAGCTTGATAAGATCAGAGGACATTCTTTTATTTTATTATCATTCTTTGCTACATCAAGAATCTTTTCCATTTCTTGCTCTGTTTTACAAAATTTTATTAGGAATCTTTCTCATTTCCTGCTTATACTCTATTTTGTTTAATTCTATATACAATTTAAAAGGAACTATTTGCACCGTCACAATAGTTCTATTAACTCTTTCAAAATTCTAATTTTCTTTGTTCTTTGACTCCTTGAACATGTACATGTTGTTATAAACTTATTTGTCACCACAAATGCAAATAGATGTTCATTCATTGTTCAATCGCCCCATGCTATTATAGTAATGATACACTACTTTCACTCGGGTCAAACAAATAATCTACTTGAAACAGAGACAGATGCAGTGCAAAGCATCTTTGATAAATCTTGCCTAATGTATATTGGCTCGCTGACAAAAGTTTTTACCTCATCCAAAAAAAAATAGAAAAGAAGTTTTCTCACCAATCATCCTAACACATTCCTAATTGGTCAAGTGTTCCCAAGAATGTACATTATTCAAAAGGGGGGAAAAATAGCAAAAGTGCGAAATCAAGTTTCTGCCATGAAATCAGTTATATCCTTTAGCTTTTGCTGCATCAACTGAAGCAATACATCCAGACTCAGCCATTACTTTCTAGTGTCAAATTCACTGACAAGGCCTTGCTGTTGATCTCCAAACTGTCAATCTTGATGGTGCCAGGAACAGGACATATCGTCACCTTGATGATGAACCCATGCTAAGGCAATCAAGGATGTAGTACAACAGCTTGTTATTGCGCTCAACACACTCCCTCTGGAACCTTGGACGGTCTACAAAAGGTAGCATATAAGTAATTGTTAGCCTCAAAATCCTGGGGACAAATTGTGTCAAATGCAGATGTGTTTTTTCAATATCTAGAAAAAGAAAAGACATGACTCATGCAATCTTTCATTACTATTCTTTAAAACCTCCAGATATCAATCCATCCACATACCAAGTAAAAGCAAGAAAAAAGGCCAAAAAAATTTGCTGATAAGAACAATATATGCAATATGTATCAGTGTGCTGCCACACGGTCACAAGAAATAACAACAGAGCTCAATGACAAATCTAAAATGAACTTTGCTGCTTCCCAAATCAAAACCAAACTAAGTTTCTAAGTGAAAAAATGAGATTAGAATGCAGAAGATACTATGCTAGGTCCAATGTCTGATCCAAATCTCCGCTTTTGTATGTTTCCATCTCTGAGACAAGAAAGTTTCCCAATTTGATAGTGTGTGGGGCAAGATAGCAGAATGCATATTATTGTAGACAGAGACAGAAAAATCAACTAGGAAGAAAAGAAAATACTTTTTTTTATTTGATAGTGTAGTAACCTTTGGTAGCTCAAACTAAAGACAGCAGAATGCCTATTAATGTAAAACAATATGGCAGGAAGCAAAACGAGAAAATACGTAAATTTTTCTCTAGTACCAGCCAACAACTAATCTTCCTGACATCCTTTACTAACAAAGACTTGGCTTTAATGTAGTTTAGAGAAAGAGACTTGACAGCAACTTCAACCAATAATACAAAATTATCTCAGAACCAAACACACATAATCAAAAGAAACTTATCTGCATTATCTATTAAGTCTAATGAAATCATGAACTCACCATGAACTCACTGATTTGCAACTCTGGAAAGCAACAAGACTCAAATGAGAGCTTGCAAGCAAATAAGAGTCACATGCGAATAATCCTTTTCCCGGAAGACTGAATGGTAAATCATTTTTAGGATCATCCTCTACGATCTAATTATGAACCCCAATGCATGATCAGTTAACGAACCACCAAATTAAGTAATTTCTCAATACCATATAAAACTTATAAACCCACAGAGATAACCAAAAATAATTACCGGAAGAGGAAAAGTAACAAGAGTTCTATGATCTCTCTATCAAATGATTAATTTTTTTTTTTTAAAAAGCATGAAAATGTCATAAATTTGGTCACCAGATGCACTTTTACTCCCAAAAAAGATGAAGAAAACGTATTATCAGGATGTACTTATCACATCATTCTGATGCATCCAACTCTTTCCCTGAAATCCCTTCTGAACCAATAGACCAACTCCAGTTTGATTGAAATAAGCCTTGTATGTTGATAGCTCTCCAGTGTCAGCTTCCATGCTTCCCCCCCTCCTCCTCCTCCTCCTCCTCCTCCGCCCTCCAATTTCTTTTTCCTCCATATCACACTTTGCAGGCCTGCTACTAGCCATTTTCAGTTCAGCAATCAGCATGCTACACCAAAGGAAAAAAAAAGGTTTTGGTAATTGATTTACTAAATACATATCAAGAATGCAGATTAAAATAATATCAAAACTGCCTTGAAGATGAACAAGCTAAATTGTTACCTTCCTTTCTGCAGTCTGGGCAAGAGAAGATCAAAAACTTATGTTTGAGAAACTTGGGGAGAACCAACCATTTACGAAGCCTCCATCAAAGCTATTGCTATCTAATGAGCTTAATAAACATCATTGATAATTGCCTTCATCTTCAAATCCTGTCTGGTCAATGAAAATAACTTCTGTCCCTTGGCATTCTAGTAAGAAATGCAACAACAAACGATGTTGTCCTTTGTCCAATAACATAAGCTATGCCTTCTAAGACTCTGGAAAGCATCACAATGGTACATTTCAGTATGGCTCCAATTCTAATGAACAATGAAAGCAGGTCTGGTGACTAGTGCAAGAAAATCAGAAAGACCAGATTCTTTCACAATGAAAAGACCTGTCAAGCACCAAGTAAATATAAAAATCTTAAAGAGCAAAAGACAAGCTGTAAGAATAGCGTAAAAGTTCACAAACAAACAAAAGTACATGAAAATGCCCTGTTTTTAGGCCAATTACATGACTCAAGCATACTAGAATGCAAACTTGCACCAATTCCTTATACTTTTAATAAATTGGATGGAGGTAAGAAAAGAGTTCTTGGTGAGAGAAATGCTGCATTATCACTTTTCTGCACAACATACCTCCTGAGCTCTTCTTTTTCTTCAACAACGATGGGAAACACCATGAAGCTGATGTTTGAGCACTATCAATGCTTTTTTGTTCACCGTGTCTGCCTGCTAGTTCATTGTCGTCAATTTCTTCTTCTTCGCTCTCACTACTTGCCTGCATGGTAATTGTGATGTATAAGCTTCTGAAACTTGTGAAACATGACAAACAATTATCCAAAATTATTGTAACTTGAACAGCAAATTGTATCTTGAATTTTCATCGCAAATGTTGTTGTCCATTCAGACCAACAATATCAGTGACAGAAAAATGAAGAATGCGTCCATGTACATCTAGCATTGCACATCAATTGAAACATTTTCCAACACATTCAAACAAAGAGGCTACTTGTGTGTGCACCGTTGCTAATAATTTCGTCCTTGGCCAAATAGAAGGCAACAAGTTGTGTTTTTAAGATGTTCAAAATCTTTCAGTGGTGAGATGCAGAGAAAATCCAGAATTTTGGTCTCTTCCAATTTGCTCAAAACCAGAAAATCGTTTCTCGATTAGCTTTAATGTTATCCATTGAGACTAGCAATATCAGTGACAGAAAAATGAAGAACGTGTCCATGTACATCTAGCATTGCAAATCAAATGAAACATTTTGTACCACAGTCAAACGAAGAGGCTAATTGGGTATGTTCCTTGTTAGGACTAATCAACGGTCGTACCTTGGTTATCAATAAATTAAGGAAAAACTGGTCGTCAGAGTTTATCGGCGACTATAACTAACCTATTAATAAAATTAAGTGAACCTTCTTTTCATCAATGATCGGATGAATGGACTGTGTCTGAGAAGTTGTATCATTGACTAGAATTTATCTATTATTTATTTAATTTCTATTTACATTCATGTTAATTAATCATTTATTTCTGGTTAAATTGTTTAATTGTTTTTAGTTTAATTCTGATAAAAAAATCCCCCGTGTCCCGAACTTGAAAAGAATCAAATTTTTTCTAATCCCTGTGGATTCCACCCTACTCACTACTATACACAGAAATATGTATTTTTCTCGAGTAGGTATTTATTATTGTACAGACTCGACACCTGTCAATTTTTGGTGCCGCTGCCGGGGACTGCGCTAATTATTTGTTTCTTTTTAAGTTCATTTTTTTTTCATTTTTTTCTAATTTTCTGGTATTTTTCTAATTTATACCTCGCTCTTCTCGTACAAGCGAATTAATTTTCGACTCTGAAGTAGAGAAGACCGCGCGTAGAACGAGGAAAGAGACCAAGCGGCTCAGGGAGGAGCAATACGGTATTGCACCTCAGGGACTTGATCCAGAGGTTGAGCCGATAAATTTGCCTTGTGACAATTCGAGTGATTCAGACCAAGAGAAATTCACTATGACAAATACACGAACACTAAGAGAGTTGGCTGTTCCTTATTTAAATCAGCAGCCCTTGTGCATTACTTTTCCACATTTAAATGATAACACATCGTTCGAGTTAAAATCTGGTCTAATTCATCTTTTACCATCTTTCCATGGATTACCAGGTGAGGAGGCCTACAAGCACTTGTAAGAGTTCGACGTCGTTTGCAACAGCATGAAACCCCCGGGAATTACAGAAGAGCAAATAAAGATGAGGGTATTTCTCTTCTCTTTTAAGGATTCCGCGAAAGACTGGCTTTACTACCTACTGCCTGGTAGTATCACCACATGGGACCAACTGAAGAAAAAATTCTTTGACAAGTACTTTCCGGCGTCTCAAGCTGCAAGCCTAAGGAAGGAGATATGTGGCATCAAACAACACCCAAGCGAGTCTCTCTATGAGTACTGGGAAAGATTTAAGAAACTGTGCACCAAATGCCCTCAACATCAGATAAGTGAGCAACTGCTCATCCAATATTTCTATGATGGACTACTCTTCAAGGACAGAAGCATAATCGATGCTGCAAATGGAGAAACATTGGTGAACAAAACTCCTCGAGGAGCATGGGAGTTGATTGAAGGGATGGCTGAAAACTCACAGCAGTTTGGTTCAAGAAAGGACATCCCGACACGTAAGGTAAATGAGGTAGAAACGTCCTCTATCCAACAGTAGCTCTCCGAATTGACGTCTTTCGTGCGACAACTAGCTGTGGGGAGTGCCTCGCAAGCCAAAGTGTGTGGGGTATGCACTGCCATGGGTCATCCTACGGAAATGTGTCCACTAGTTCAGGAAGAAACTACAGAACATGTGAACATGGCTGGCCACGCGCCCGCGCCAAAAAAGTACTACGACCCATAGTTAAGTACCTACAATCCTGGTTGGAGGGATCACCCCAACCTTAGTTATGGAGGGAATAGGCAGTCTAACTTTGTGCCAAATAGACAGCAAGGGCACCCACAGTAGTACCATCCTCGCCCACCACTACCTCCTTCAAACTCAAGTCCGTCCATGGAAGAGATGATAAAACAATTACTGCTAATCAACAAAAAGACGGATTCAGACTTGCAAAGCATGAGGAATCAACTGGGACAAGTGCAATCATTGCAAAATCAAATGAATCAAATGGCCATAACGATCAACCGTTTGAAGTCCCAAATTCAAGGAAAGTTGTCATCTCAACCTGAGGTGAATCCAAAGAATCTAAACGCAATGACCTTGAGAAGTGGCAAGGAAGTCCAAGGATCCGAACCTATGATTCCTAAAGACAAGGACGAGGAACGGTTTGAGAAAGAGTTGAAAGAGGAGGACAGAGACAACAAAGATGCAAAGGTACTCTCGAACCCAATTAGTACAGTTAAGACTAATCCACATCCCTTTCCTATCAGGTTAGAGAAACCAAAGAAACAAGACAAGGAGAAAGAAATCCTAGAGATCTTTCGCAAGGTGGAGATCAACATACCCCTACTGGATGCGATTAAATAAGTACCCAAATATGCAAAGTTTTTGAGGGACTTGTGTGCCAACCGCAAGCGGTTGAAGAGGGATGAACGAGTTATAGTTGGGGAGAATGTTTCAGCAATTCTACAAAGGAAACTTCCACCGAAATGCAGGGACCCAGATATGTTTACTATTCCTTGTAAGATAGATAATATTTTGATTGGAAAGGCCATGTTAAACTTAGGAGTCTCGATTAATGTCATGCCAAAATCTATTTATACTTTCTTGAACTTAGGCCCTTTAAAAGAAATTGGGATAATAATCTAACTAGCTGACAGGACCAATGCATACCCTGACGGATTGATTGAAGATGTTTTGGTAAAAATTAATGAATTGGTTTTTTCAACTTATTTTTATGTGCTCGACATGGAGGATGAACACTCCCATGATCCGTTACCTTTATTGTTAGGTAGACCCTTTTTTAGCACAATCCAAACCAAAATTAATGTTAATAAGGGTACTTTGTCTATGAAATTTGATGGTGAGATTGTTCACTTTAACATCTTTGAGACCATGAAATATCCATCCGATTCAAATGTTGGCTCTGTTTTCTCTATAAATATTATTGACGCTGCTATACAGGAGGTTTTGAAATTGAAGGCAGGAATGAGTTAGAGGTCGCCTTAACCAGGCATTTCGAGTCCGAGACGACCTCTAGGGTAGAGTTGAGTGAAGAGTTTAAATGTGTGATTGGATCGTTACAAACGTTACCAACCATGAAAATAAGGTATGATCTCGCACCGATTTTCATACCTGAATCTCACCAAAGGTTACTTCTATCTGTGGTGCAGGCACCTGTCTTGGAACTGAAACCGCTGCCGAAACACCTGAAGTATGCATACTTGGGTGAAGGGGAGACACTTCCAGTGATCATCTCCGCAGGTTTATCAAAGATTCAAGAAGATAAACTATTTCGAATTCTCATGGAACATAAACAGACGATAGGATAGACCATCGCCGATATCAAAGAAATTAGCCCCGCGGTGTGTATGCACCGAATTCGACTTGAAGAAGGTGCTAAACCCGTGTGGCAAGCTCAATGGAGATTAAATCCTCTTATGATGGAGGTCGTAAAGAAGGAGATTTTAAAACTGCTGGACGTTGGAATTGTATTTGCAATATAAGATAGCCCATGGGTGAGTCCAATACAGGTGGTCCCGAAAAAGGCAAGGGTGACGGTGGAACCAAATCAAGAGGGTGAGCTCGTACCAATTCGAAAGTCCACCGGGTGGCGGCAGTGTATCGACTATAGAAAATTAAACACCGTTACGAAAAAGGACCATTTTCCCTCCCTTTCATTGACCAGATAGTAGAGCGATTAGCATGTCGAGGTTACTATTGTTTCTTGGATGGATTTTCAAATTATTTTCAAATTGCCATTGCACCCGAGGACCAAGAGAAAATTACTTTCATATGCCCATTTGGAACATTTGCATATCGAAAATGCCATTTGGATTGTGCAATACACCTGCTACCTTCCAAAGATGCATGGTATCTTTTCAGAGTATGTTGAGAAAATTATTGAGATTTTCATGGACGATTTCAGTGTATATGGTGAAAGTTTTGAAAACTATCTAGATAACCTGAAATTGATCTTAGTAAGGTGTATAGAAACTAATCTCGTGCTTAATTGAAAAAAATGTCACTTTATGGTCGAACACAGAATAGTGTTAGGTCATGTAGTATCATCTACAGGTATCGAGTTTGATAAGACAAAAATAGAAATTATATCTACTTTACCTTACCCTGCAAGTGTGTGGAAAGTTCGTTCCTTCTTGGGTCACGCAGGTTTCTATAGAAGGTTCATCAAATATTTCTCGAAAATTGGAGTACCCTTGTTCCAACTTTTGCAAAAACATGTATCCTTCGAGTTCGATGAAACATGTAAGGTAGCATTTGATAAGTTAAAGGAGCTATTAACCTCCTCACCTATTATCTAACCACCTGACTGGAACCTCCCATTCGAAATCATGTGCGACGCCAACGACTATGCAGTGGGTGCGGTACTGGGTCAAAGAGTAGGAAAAGCAGCCCATGCTATCTACTACGCATCTCGAGCTTTGAACGGAGCTCAATTGAACTATTCAACCACCGAAAAGGAGCTCTTGGCGATTGTTTTGCCTTAGAAAAATTTCGATCTTATTTACTTGGTGCTAAAGTTATTATTTTTTCTGATCATGCAACTTTGCGGTATCTGTTGACCAAGAAAGAAGCAAAATCACGATTGATACGGTGGATATTATTGCTACAGGAGTTTAACCTAGAGATCCGAGATAAGAAAGGGGCGGAGAATCTGGTAGCAGATCACTTGAGTTGAGTACAAGTCGTCAAAGATGACCTCCCACCGAGAGAAGCATTCCCCGATGAGCATTTATTTCTATTAACTCATCTTTGTCTTGGTATGCGGATATGGTTAACTTTCTAGTCACTGATAAATTTTCTAAAGGATGGCCTAAGGCGAAAAGAAACAAATTGAATAGCGATGCAAAGTCCTATACTTGGGATGATCCTTACCTCTGGAAGCGGGGTGCCGACCAAATCATCCGAAAATGTATAAGTGAGGTTGAATTCCAATCCATTCTAACCTATTGTCACTCTTTTACGTGTGGAGGTCACTTTAGATCGAAAAGAACGGCTCATAAGGTGCTAGAGAGTGGATTCTATTGGCCGACCCTATTCAAGAACGCCTACTCATTTTATAAATCCCGTGATAAGTGTCAACGAGTAGGTAATCTCTCTCGCAAGGATCAAATGACTCAGACCACAATGATTTTTGTTGAAATTTTTGACATTTGGGGTATTGATTTTATGGGTCCTTTTCCTTCGTCTTTTGGTTTTTTGTATATATTGCTTGATGTAGATTATGTTTCGAAGTAGGTGGAAGCAAAGGTCACCCGCACTAATGATTCTAAAGTGATTGCAGAATTCGTTAAGTCTAACATTTTTGTCCGCTTTGGGATGCCGACAGCAATTGTAAGTGATAGGGGTACTCATTTTTGCAACAAGACGATCGCTGCAGTTTTTAGGAGATACGGTATCTTGCACAAAGTCTCCACATCCTACCATTTTCAGACAAATAGTCAGGCAAAAGCATCGAACCGAGAGATCAAGTTGATTTTAAAGAAGATGGTCCGACCCAATAGGAAAGATTGAAGTATGAGGCTGGAGGATGCAGTATCAGCTTACAGGACGGTGTACAAGACACCTATTGGAATGTCCCCTTACCGGTTGGTATTTGGGAAGCCATGTCACCTACCGGTCGAGTTTGAACATAGAGCGTTTTGGGCGGTCAAGCAATGCAATATGGATATCGAGGAGGGCGGAATTCAAAGGAAGTTGCAATTACACAAGAGTTGGAAGAAATCCGAAATGAAGCATACGAGAATGCAGTGATCTATAAGGAGAAGAATCGGATCTTTCATGACCAACAAATCTCTAGGAAGACATTCATCTGCGGACAAAAAGTTCTACTGTACCACTCGAATTTGGAAGTTTTTTCCAAGTAAATTACATTCTCGTTGGATTGGTTCTTTTGTTGTGATTAATGTCTTTCATTATGGTGCAGTAGAGATCCAGAGTTTGAAAACGGAGAAGAAATTTGTGATGAATGATTATCGTCTCAAGCCGTATTATGAAGGGTTTCCGGTTGAACAGATAGAGATGATGCAATTGGAGGACCCGATTTGTTTAGTTTAAGCAAATTCTGGGTTAGGTCTACGCAAAGACATTAAAGAAAGGTACTTTTGAAAGGCAATCCAAATATTGGTTTTATTATTTTTTGTTGTTCATTTCTTTCATTTTGTCGTTTCTCAATTGGGTAGTAGTCGATCTTAATATTTTCCTTCACTGTGACCAGGATGTGCAATCTTGGCGTGCTCACACCATGTTAGTCATTCTTGAGATCAGTGGACGTTTACTAATCTTGGCGTGCCCGCGTCACGTTGGTCAAATCTCAACATCTCGCGACATTGGCAGGAAATGCATTCTTGGCGTGCCCACGCCATGTTAGTGACTCTTGAGGTCAATGGATGTTTTATAATCTTGGCGTGCCCACGCTGTATTTGACAACCCAAAAAAAAATTAAATAAATAAATTAGAAAAAAATAAAAATTATTTTCCTTTTTAAACCTTCAGCTTTGTTTTTCTTTTCAAAATAAAAACATTTTCCGTTTTACACCTTCAGTTTTGGTTCTCACAATTCGAATTTTGAAATTTGAGTTTGCAATAAAAAAAAAACTACTCCCTCCGTCCCGTTTTGTTAGTCTTGATTTTTTTTTCACACAGATTAAGAAAGTGTAATTAATTTGGTTGGAAACATAAATTTAGATTAATAATTTCCTAAAATACCCTTATGCTAATCACGAAGAGTGCCAATTAATATCAAAGAATGATGGCATTATTTGTTTCCCTCCTGATATAAATAAAATTTAAAGAATAATAAAGATAGACTTTTCATTTATCTATGTATTGGAAAAGCTCAATGTAGTGGGTTAGTATTTAATAACAATGTATTAATAATAAGGGTATTTTAGATAATTTGAAAGATTACTACATTCCTTAATGGGAAAGTGGACTACAATTTGGGACAGATGAAAAAGGAAAACAAGACTAACAAAACGGGACGGAGGGAGTATTTTTTTTCTCTTTTCTTTTTCTTTCTTTCTTTCTTATTTTTCTTTCTTTCTATCTTTTCTTTCTTTTCTTTCTTTGTTTCTACTTTCTTCCTCTTCTCTCCCGTTTCCCTTTTCTCCTTTTCCTTCTTTTCTTTCTTTCCCTCGCCAGCCGATATGACCCCGACGCGGTCCCCGTGGTTTCAGGGTAGTCCCGTTACCCTCATTCTTGCTTTTACTGTTTAATTGTCACATTGAGGGCAATGTGTGCTTTAAGTGTGGGGGGGGATTTGGATTCGACTGATGTTTCTTTAAATTTGTTGCTTATCTTACTGTTGTCTTGATGAATAAATGTGGCAACTCACTCTTCTATTGTTGGTTGTGATTTATCTTATGAATTTTGTTTAGGTGGCAAGCAAAAGCATGTTGTCTTGGTGAATATCATGAGTTTAATAACTTGGTGCAAATTGTGGTTAACTTGTTTAGGCAATATAAATATTTTACTAGCAATTATTGTATGGATTGGGCGATTGTTGATCTCAGTTCTCCATGTTAAGAGATGACGTGGGCCATGATCTTTAATTGTCTGGTATTCTGTTGCTTTAATTGTGATTAATAAATAACTCTACTCCGTTAGTGTCGTCACCCAGTAATCAGGGATTTTCACCATAAGTGTCGACTCTTGAGTCAAAAAGTGATGATATTTATGAGCAGGTAGTCCTGGAGCTGTGAAAAGTTGAGTAATTGGATTCTTTCATCTAAAAATGTCAGAGTTCACGTCAAAAGACTTGAATAGCTTGGGACTGAGCATTTCTTAAAAGAAAAAGAAAAAGAAAAAGAAAAAAATAAAATACATACATATATATATATGTAAACTTATGATCATGTTGGCTTGCCGATCCTTGTTCTTCAATGTTGAGATTTTGGTTGCCAGTTGACCCAATGGCTAACCGTAGCTAGTTTAATATTTTGAATTCCTAGACGAGTTAGCCATGAATTGGATAAGTCTGTGATTTCAGGAGCTAATCGGGAGAACTATGTCTTGACATTTAGCCATTAAATCTTGATTTTGGTTTAAGTACAGCTTGGCAATAGATGACATGAGAGCTAGCCATTGTTGAGTTTAGGGTTCTCATGCTTGAGGACAAGCATGATTTAAGTGTGGGGGGAATTGATAGGGTGTTAATTGTTAGCATTTTTATTATTAAATTTTCCCTTTATCCATGCCAAATATTATTTTAATTATTAACATATACTTATATTTGGCATCTGAACTCAATTTTAGGAAGTAGAGCAGAAAAGGGAGATCTTTTTGTAACAAATACTCCACACGTGGGAAATTTTTAAAAGAAAATACAAGCCAAGCTCCACGGGTGTAATTGTGCTGGAATTGATGATTGTAGTGGACTCATCCATTTTGATGATTGCAGTGGAATTGATGATTGTGCTGGAATTTATTGGGATGTTGTTTTCTTTCATTATGCAGCGGGAACCACGTAGGATAGGTAATGGATTGCTTTAGACATTTGGTTCCTCTTTTGGGAGATATTATTGATTAGCTATGGTTGGCTTTTGATCATGAAATCACTTTTCCATTTGCTCCTACGAGACTAGTTTTCTCCTATGAAACTAGTGCTCCAATAAAATAAGAGAGAGCTATTAGACTAATTGGCTTATATATAAGAGGCTACGGAGTGGAACATAGGCAGTCCTCTATTTTTAGAATAGGAAATTGTTCCTTCTCTTGTTTTGTGGTGTGCAGTTTTTCTTCAAGGAGTCTATGGAGACTCAAAGTCTCATTCTAGATTATTAGCGAGTTATATATGTCTTTGAATTCAATTAAATTGTGTGGAAATTTTCTTATGAGGCGTGGCTAATCTTCTCATCTAGTCAAGGAGCAACGCTACGACGCAGTACTAAATATCTGTGAGATCGAATTAATTTTCATGTGTTCCTTAATTTGTTAATATTTGCATGTTTTCTATTTGAATTTCCATGGGATTATTTTGTTAATTGGATATCAAGGGCCCAATGTGCAATTTGACTTATTAATCTCCTGTCAAATTAATTAATTAAATTCATAATTATTTAATTGGTTAATATTAGTGGCAGCTAGTATTTTTACATACTAGGGGAACGTGCAATCTGATTTATATAACCCTCGTAGCGGGTTATTAATTTGGGTTAGACTTTTCTAGTTTTTAAGGCAATTAGGAAATTAATTCCTACGGTCATACTTAGGAGTGTTTCCTGGTTAGGAGTAATCAATAGTCGTACCTTGGTTATCAATAAATTAAGGAAAAGCTGGTCGTCAGAGTTTATCGGCGACTATAACTAACCTATTAATAAAATTAAGTGAACCTTCTTTGCATCAATGATCGGATGAACGGACTGTGTCTGAGAAGTTGTATCATTGGCTAGAATTTATCTATTATTTATTTAATCTCTATTTACATTCGTGTTAATTAATCATTTATTTCTGGTTAAATTGTTAAATTGTTTTTAGTTTAATTCTGATAAAAAAATCCCCCATGTCCCGAACTTGAAAAGAATCAAATTTTTTCCAATCCCTGTGGATTCGACCCTATTCACTACTATACACAGAAATTTGTATTTTTCTCGAGTAAGTATTTATTATTGCACAGGCTCGACACCTGTCAGTAAAGTGATAATAATCCTATATAAAATTGACTCTAATTTATTATGGTGAATGACAATAATGATTTAGCCTAATTCCAAAACTCGAATGAAAAGTGTAGGCTCGTAATGCGGTATATCTAGTCCATCAACTGGTGTCAAGGCATTAGGAATTAGATGATGTGGATTCGATTATCATGTAATTATATATATAGAAAAGTGATGGGTACGCTAATCTAAGTCACGGTTGCATGCGCTAGTTACAATTTTTACACTGTTTTTGCATACAATTATATTACCGTGTTGTACATGTCAATTTTACTCTTTTTATTGGCAAAAAATATAAATTTTGTTTGTATAGACCAAATAATTATAAAAAGGCATAATTTCAGAAACCTTTCTCGAGGTTTCTAACAATTTCATCTAGTAACCTTAAGATTTTTAATATTACACTTACCTCTCTTGACCTTATAAAATGATCATAATAACCTTAATATATTAATATTTTTCATACAATTAAATAATACGCTCCTAATCTTGTGCATAGGAATGCACCACACAATTAAATATTTAATGGAAACAAAAACAAGGTTTACTTATAGAATAACTAATTATATCCTAAACATAATTCTAACATATTACAAATTAATTTTAACTTGACTTGAAAGATCTAAAGATGAATAGAAGGAGATGCAAGTTGAAGATTTAAATATAACGGGGCATATATTGGTGCTCCAACAATTGAGAGATGGGATGTTATATTAATATAGTTAGTCAAATTTTTTAAATTTTACGGTGCTGTTTTTTTCTTTTGTAACTTAGATTGAGATTTTAGGATTTTGGGACTGATGGTAGCGGTGGTTATGAAGATAGTGGTACTAATTTGAGATGTAAGAATATGAAAGGTTTAGAATAGTAGAAATAAGGGTTGAAAGTGGGTTTGAGGTTTTGTGCACATTCCATATTTTTTTTATAGTATTTTATAAGAAGATAAAATGAACTTCACAATTTCATAAGGGCAAATTGGGTTATTCATTCAAAATTTTGACCATTGAATAGTTTTTGTTACCTGATATTGCCGTTTGTTGAAAAAAAAAAGAATAGTTTTTGCTACCAAAATGATAAATTCAAGGGAGTTAAGTGCAATTTTTTAAATCTCAAGGGAACTAAGTGAAATTTTAAAAATCTCGAGAGAGGTTTCTAAAATTATCCCTTATAAAAAATACAATAATTTAGGTAAGGATACACCTATTACAAGAAATACAATAACCGAACACAGCTGCACCTGCACAGGTATCCCTATTTCTACCATCTCCTCTTAGGGTAGCTGGATGTCTATTGTATCCTTTTTCGACAAACATGCTGAGCCATTCATGGTGGCCGATAAATATTGATGGTCGGAGAATTTCAAATACCATATTGAATTTTGCGTTATTTTTTTCCTTCTTTTTGTTATTTTTTCTCCTTTTAAATCAAGAACAAACAATTTGAAGGTAAACAGCCATGTAGAGAATCTCTCAATTGTTGGTGGAAACCATTCATGTTATCAGAAGTTGTCTTAAGCTTCGAATTATGCCATGTTTAGAGGGCTCGAAGTCCAGCTCATATTCTGTATACTTGCTCCTTTATTTTTCTCGTAGCATTTCCACCTGAAACATTGGCCGCCTCTGCAGCTGATTTGATTTATTAAATACATGTTTCCCATCAAGACAAAATTGAATTCCCAATCTTTCCACATTGCAGCAGAATATGATCTAGAATCCAGCTATTCAAATGAACCTTTTCACATTGAACGTCGAAGTACATCTTTATCTTTACTATACTAAAGGTGGGAGTTCGGATTGCTACAGTGAATTTGGGCTGGTTATCATGCGATTGTGGTGACTTTGAGGGGCAGGTTGGTCTTTTGTCATTAAGTGGTAGTGGCTTTGCTGGAAATTTGCTGCTTGGCTTTGTGGTGGGCGGTGAGTTTGTTGCTATCAGCTGTCTGCATGGCCCTGGAAATTCGATGCTGTCTGCGTGGTTTTGTTGTGAGCGGTGAGTTTGTTGCTATCAGCTATCTGCATGGCTTTTGGAAATTCGATGTTGTCTGCGTGGCTTTGTTGTGGGTGATGCGTTGGCTGCCATCAGCTGTCTCCATGGCTTTTGTTCGCTGCTGTCCGCCCGGTGGCTTTGTGCTCGATGATTCTTAGCGATGTAGGTGGTGCGTTAGCTGCTGTTCGCTGTTTGCATGGACTTCAGCCAGGTGTTTTTATTTGTAGTACACCTGTACAGCTACGTGCATGATATGCAAGGTTTATGAACTACGTGTCGTGTTCTCTTTTCACGCCACATTATTCTATCGTTTGTTTTTCTTGCGGCCATTCTATACAAAGCTTGCTATGGATTCTTTAGTCCACGCCCGCGTTCGTTAGTAGCTGCAAGAGTTAGTCCTTCATTCTTGTGCTCTTGTACTTTTTACGCATGTTTTCTTTCAGTTTGAGTTAGCTAATGCCGTAGTTTATTGTTTGTTAACTGCGAAAATTATGAAGAGGCCGTTACTGTTATCTCTAACATTTCATCTCCAGGAATCATTGATGCGCGTCACTAAAAACGCATACAAGTTTTCTAAGCCCCAAATTAGCTGCTAACTATCGGACAGAGCTTGCGCTGAGAAATGAGATTGCTACAATCGAATTATCCATTGATCCGTCACACACAAACCATGGCTCTTTAAAGGTCATCACCCAATTCATTCTCCACAAAGCTTTCTGATCACAAATCCTCCTATTCTTCCATTCCTAATTGGTATGTTTTCTTTTGATTATTCTTGTATTATATAAGTTTTTGACAAATTTTGAAGTAGATTAGTCATGTTGTAATTCTTCCTTTTTCTGTAGCAACTTTATTTTGCTTTTTCTGATTTGCTTTTTCTGATTATTTGCATTTTTAGCACTTGTTTTCTTTCTTCTGAATGTGTTTCCTGAAAGCATGTTGCGGTCAAAACCTTCTTCACAAACAAGCTCTTCCCATAATTTTTTGTCTGTCATGTGAGGGTGATGAATCCATAAAGCTATCTATGGGGAGGTCTTTCAATTTCTTCAAACTTTGGCCACCTTTTTTTAATCTTTTTCGTCAAATATTTCAAATAGTTGAATTATTGAATGGAAATTAAAGTATAATAGGAAGGAACATCTATCAAATTTTGACTTGCAGCCGCTGCATATTATGTAAGTAAAATTTCATTTTCTTTGTTGATGACCTGTATTTGCTTATATAATTGAACAAGGTAAACTTTCTTAATGAAGTTATTAAGCTTTTGTAGGACTGAGACTACAAAACTCAAATGTTTGTTTGCCACTTACCGTTTTCCTTTGCTTCGCTAATCTTTTTGATAGTGAAGGGCATCATTCCTTCTCTTCTCCTTGCTGTACTTCGATAGAGACGGTTATTGAAAATAAGAAGTTACCAGTCTGTCTTTGGTCCTTGCTGCTGAGCTCAAGTTCCTCTATTTTATATTGTCTACTAATTTATATTGTCAGGTAAGAAGTTTTCTTTCCCGTTGGTGTTCTTTTTTGACAGTTTGATGATTAGCCATGCTATTGGTTATTATCAACTGTCATGCCAATTGATTGAATTTGGAGGCCTAATGTTTTTTTACCTAACCTTTATTTACTCATTGTTGCATCTTTGTTTTCTTGTTCTACTAGATTTCTTAACACCATACATGTTGATAATTATCTCTTTATTGCAAGTGGTAATAGTTTGAGCATTGCATGGTTTTCACCTAAACTTTTTGCTTAGTTGTGGCCAATTCCCTGGACTTATGCTGTTAGCCTTAGAAATCTAACTTTCTAACACAATCGCTTATCAAATTGCACACAAAAACCTGACACAATTCATCACATTTTGACAACGCAAATATGTGACACCAAACTACCCGCTAGAAATGTAGAAATCCAAAAACTCCGATTTACCGCTCAAATCCGAATTGAATCCAGAATTTTCAATTGAATAGTTCAATAATTCAGAATGGAAATCGAAAGATCCAATTTCGAATTAATCGAATTCAAGTCAAATTCAGTAATGAGATCTTTCAAATAAAAAATTTCGATTTCCAATTGACAAATCGAAATCAAAATCAAAATTCCAAATTCCTATTTCGATTTCAAATCTATTTATCATGTATATATTAATATCATATGAATAGAATAATAATATAACAATAATCATAATTTTTATATTCATGAATTTCGTGAAATCAAAATTTGCCAACTCCAAATAGAATTTATAACAAATTCAAATTCAAAATGAGTAAATACGAAATGGAAACCAACCAAAATTTGTAATACCAGAATATCAAAAACTTCCAATTTCAAAATTTAGAATTATCGATTTCAATTTTGATTCACACTCTTATTACCTGCTATCAATTAAATTGGATTAACACAAATTCAGGGCACCCTCGCGCGTAGCGCGAGGCTGAAAAAACTAGTACTATACTAAAAGCGCGAGTTTGGTTTGCTACAGTGAAAATGGGCCGGTTATACTGTGATTTGTGTGAGCTTGAGGGGCGATTTGGTCTTTTGTTGTGGGCGGTGGGTTTGTGCTATCAGCTGTCTGCATGGCCTTGGAACTTCGATGCTGTCCGCGTGGCTTTGCTGCTGTCTGCATGGCTTTGGAACTTCGATGCTGTCCGCTTGGCCACAAGAAGTGCAAGCTTTATTACACAAAAGTTTTTTGAAGACTGATTGCTTCTGTTTTCCTGCGCTTCAACTGCTTTCGACCCCTGTGGGAAAAAAAAAAGCATATCTGTTGGTAATGATCTTCCAGTTCCGGGGAGAATTCGATCTCCTCTCCTCTTAAGCTCTTAAGGCCTGGAACTCTTTTCCCGGCCTGGTACCAACTTCCGACTAAAGAAGGAGAGGAGCGAAAAGCCTCGTTCACCTTTTGGCCCAACCCCTCCTGCTTACTCCTTTTGTTCGGCCGCTTCTAGGCAGCATGATTTGGAACATCTTTCTTCCCAATGATGGGCACTGAATAGGGAGCCGCCGAATACACCAGCTACGCCTAACATGTGAAATGAGAAATTCCATTTCAACGAAAATTTTGCCACTTTGGATACATTGAGCCCAACAGAGATAGAGAGAGCGAGAGATGGTCCTGCACTCCTGGCATCTACCTTTGACTTTGATTTTCAAATCCTCATCTTACCTTTTAAACATTTTCAGTATAGATTGTAGAAGAAACAACTTACCATGTTGGACGAAATTCGTACTCATTTTTCGTAGCCATTTTGTTGACAATATTAATAAAACTCAAACCCATTGTTATAATGGCTCGATACTAGAGATGACAAATCAACCCACCTAATTAAATTTACCTATACCGGTCCATGAATAGATGGTATAAGTTCAAAATTTTTGAATTAAATTTTTATATTAATTTTTATAGTACTTAGTTCAAATTTTTATATTCTTATTATTCAATTATTAAATAATAGATAATTTTGTAACATAGAGTATAAATGAAAAAAAATTGATAATTAAATTTATTGAATATTATAAATAAATATTTAAAACTAATAATGGGTACAAAGAGTGGTATAAATTGATAACTTGTGTTGCAAAAATAAATTTAAATGAGTTTACCAAAAGTTAAAATAAATAAGTTGTAAATGGGTAATTGAGTTACACAATTCATTTTTTGACTTACCCATTTATACCTATCTGATTAAATGGATATAAATGAGTTAATTTACTTATACCCATTACCCATTTTATCCAACCCAAATTCGTACTCATTTTTCGTAGCCATTTTGTTGACAATATTAATAAAACTCAAACCAATTGTTATAATGGCTCGATACTAGAGGTGACAAATCAACCCACCTAATTAAATTTACCTATACCGGTCCATGAATAGATGGTATAAGTTCAAAATTTTTGAATTAAATTTTTATATTAATTTTTATAGTACTTAGTTCAAATTTTTATATTCTTATTATTCAATTATTAAATAATAGATAATTTTGTAACATAGAGTATAAATGAAAAAAAATTGATAATTAAGTTTATTGAATATTATAAATAAATATTTAAAACTAATAATGGGTACAAAGAGTGGTATAAATTGATAACTTGTGTTGCAAAAATAAATTTAAATGAGTTTACCAAAAGTTAAAATAAATAAGTTGTAAATGGGTAATTGAGTTACACAATTCATTTTTTGACTTACCCATTTATACCTATCTAATTAAATGGGTATAAATGAATTAATTTACTTATACCCATTACCCATTTTATCCAACCCAAATTCGTACTCATTTTTCGTAGCTATTTTGTTGACAATATTAATAAAACTCAAACCAATTGTTATAATGGCTCGATACTAGAGGTGACAAATTAATCCACCTAATTAAATTTACCTATACCGGTCCATGAATAGATGGTATAAGTTCAAAATTTTTGAATTAAATTTTTATATTAATTTTTATAGTACTTAGTTCAAATTTTTATATTCTTATTATTCAATTATGAAATAATAGATAATTTTGTAACATAGAGTATAAATGAAAAAAAATTGATAATTAAATTTATTGAACATTATAAATAAATATTGAAAACTAATAATGGGTACAAAGAGTGGTATAAATTGATAACTTGTTTTGCAAAAATAAATTTAAATGAGTTTACCAAAAGTTAAAATAAATAAGTTGTAAATGGGTAATTGAGTTACCCAATTCATTTTTTGACTTACCCATTTATACCTATCTAATTAAATGGGTATAAATGAGTTAATTTACTTATACCCATTACCCATTTTATCCAACCCAAATTCGTACTCATTTTTCGTAGCCATTTTGTTGACAATATTAATAAAACTCAAACCAATTGTTATAATGGCTCGATACTAGAGGTGACAAATCAACCCTCCTAATTAAATTTACCTATACCGGTCCATGAATAGATGGTATAAGTTCAAAATTTTTGAATTAAATTTTTATATTAATTTTTATAGTACTTAGTTCAAATTTTTATATTCTTATTATTCAATTATGAAATAATAGATAATTTTGTAACATAGAGTATAAATGAAAAAAAATTGATAATTAAATTTATTGAACATTATAAATAAATATTGAAAACTAATAATGGGTACAAAGAGTGGTATAAATTGATAACTTGTTTTGCAAAAATAAATTTAAATGAGTTTACCAAAAGTTAAAATAAATAAGTTGTAAATGGGTAATTGAGTTACCCAATTCATTTTTTGACTTACCCATTTATACCTATCTAATTAAATGGGTATAAATGAGTTAATTCACTTATACCCATTACCCATTTTATCCAACCCAAACCCACCCAAGTCACCCATTTCAACACCTCTACTCCATACTTTATATTCAAGCCCAACATTTTTGTTTTCCCACTTTAGCTTTCTTGCTTTGTTTTACCTTGAGAAGCAAGAATTTTCATGATAAACTGAATTTGTTCTTCACTACGATTTCCCTTGTGTTCCAACAAAGGAACGTTTAACTTAAAATAAATATTTCAACCGATGGAAAAAAAAACCAGTTTAAAAACAACTACATATAACGGTTGAAATCAATCTGAGTCTATCACTCCATCCCCCCTCTTTTCTTTTATAGTGTAAGTGAAAGAAGAGCTCGTTATTATAAACGACCTATATTCTTATGTGATAACACAGTACCGAAATACTATGGTTTCTTTTGTTTGCACATCTGACATTTTTTTCATCCAACGTCTTTAAAGAATCAGTTGATCTTCATTCTACATTAAATGTATATATCTATATACATACACTGATACATCTATACCTTCTATACAAAATGACTTTCTAATTATCGAATGCAATCATATTACCAATTATCATCGTTTAACCTACTCCATAAAATTAAATTAAATTAACACAAGTTAGGGCAACCTCGCGCGTAGCGCGAGGCCTAAAAAACTAGTTTCAACTAAAGGCTTCAGTTGAGAACTTCCCCAGTCGGTGGACCAAATATGAATGCACAGCCAACTCTTCTTCCTTTTTGTTTTGTTTAGTCTGAATGCTATTTGGCAGAGTTTAGCAGAGACAGCAGAGCATTTTTCATTTCACACACACACAGAGTATATATATATATATATATATATATAATTTTCCATACATGTCATGTATCCAATCGTGATAGTGTATATATTCATGCATCCAATCGTGATAATGTATACACTGTCAATATATATAAGATTAATTATGTATGTATATACACACACATATTGGTTCTTCTTTTTATTTACCAAAGCAAAACTGTTCCCTTCCTTTTTTTTTTTGGTTTGCATTCTTAGTAATGCTGAGAAAAAGAGAGAGAGAGAGAGAGAGTTCAATTTTTTTTAAAAAAAAAGGAAAAATAAGAAAGAATCTAGTATACTATTTTAAAATCACTTCTTATTCTTCCACCTACCACCCAATTCCAACACAAACAATCTTAAAGTAATAATAATATTGAATTCTTTTTTATTTTTCTGCTTTCAAAAATTGTGCTTTTGTATCCTTCCGTCCCATCTCTCTATCCCCTTTTTTTTTCATTCCCTTGACATTAGTAACAGTGAAAAAAATAGGAGACAAATCATTTTTCTTTTTTTTTTGGTACTCTTAGAGTGAAAAAAAAAAGGTGAAAGTTTTTCCAAAATTTTTATTGTTTTGACTATAGATTGGGAGAAGGATATTTTCATTAAGAAATTTTCAACATATTGAGTTGCTTAATGGTGGAGTGAAATTTTTAAAAAATAACGTTAGGTGGTAAACTGATAATAGCACTATAGTTTTAGGAAGTAAAATGATGATAGCCCTATAGTAGTGCATAAGAGATGAGGGTACTCTTCTTCTAAAATCTTCAACATGTTGAGTCGGTTTAATGGTAGAGGTAAAGTAGCTAAAAAATAACGCAAATGGGTAAATTAATAATGGATAAATTAGTAATATTGTTATAGTTTAACCGAGTAAAGTGATAATACCATTTTTCTTGTCCCCATTTCCAAGAAGTAACAAACATATAATTAGTTACAAATCTTATCCGAAAGTTCCAATATCACTCTTATAAGCTTACAAAGAGAAAAAAAATGTGTTGCTTTTTTTTCCTTACAGAAGAATTTGCTTAACAACATTAAACTAATCTATATATATATGAAAGTACCTATTTTAATTAGAGTGTTTATCACTCCTATGTGGCATGCTTAATTGAAAATAATTAACGAGTTATGGATCATTTGGATTTTACCCGTATTGAATATTATATTATATGTTTAAAAAATTGTCCTTAATTTTAAAATAAATTTACAAAATAACTAATCTTATCTTAATGATATCTAAAATGACTTTTAAAAATAAGTAATCTTATTTTAATGATATTTGCTTTCTATCAAATTATTATATAGAACTATAGTAAACCCTTTTCAAATTATAATTAGTAAAATCTTACATATTCCATAAATTACTTCCTTTCATCACCATATTGTTGATTAGTATTCAAATTACTCATCATCTCTTTCCTTAATTTTGAATTAACTTAGTGTAAAAAAGAGAATTAATTATTGCACCGACAGAATTAGCAATATTGTTAGAAACTAAATATTTATTAATGAAAAAAAGTGGATTGCTAGAACATTTCTACTTAATTAAATGTGAATATATAGTTATAGATTTATGATCATTATAAAAAAAGGAAAAATCATTCAAAACATCTCTCATATTTTATAAAATGATTTTTTCGTCCCTCACTTTTAAAAGTGTATTTTTACATCCCTTACAAATTCACATTGGTCAAATTTGACCCCTACCTAAGTTTTCAACTAATTTTTGGCAGGAATTCATCAAGTGCCTTGCATATGATCATTTTTTAAGGGTAAAATTGTCAAATTAAAATTTACATAATTCGATCTATAATCCCTTATATTTCACAAAATGAATTGTTTCGTCCCTCACATTTCATAAAATAAAATTTTTAATTCCTCAAATTTCAGAAAATAAAATTTTCCATCCTTCATTGACCATGTGTACAAATAGTTTTTTTTAAAAAATCCATGTATATATCTATTTGATTTTACCTAAACAGTACGAATAGCATGTAATATATCTCTATTTGATTTCACCTAAACAGACTAATTGTAATTGTCTACATGCTATTCAATAGATATATACATGGGTTTAAACTTAACAATATTGGTTTAAACCCATATATATTTATTTATTTGATTTTACCATGTGAATCTATTCAATATTTATAACCTTTCTCTTTTGGTAATAATTCATTTATTGAATTGTGTAATAAGGCCATCTAAAAATCGATCCTAATTCGAATTCTATAATCATGCTAACAAATTACAGTTTAAATTTAAAATTTTTACTCACTACCTTTAAGTTTTTGCCTTGTGATTGTCGTAAAATTTGAAAGTGTCAATCACTTACTTTTTTTTGTCATACTTTTCTTTTGTGTATTTTTCTGTCCAAATTTAATTCGATATAAACACTTGATAATGTTTAGGATTAAATGTCTTCTTTATTTTCAATTTTCAAGTAAAAGGAAATGAAAATCAGTGAAAAACTAACATTTTTTTTAAACCCATATATATATATATATATATCTATTTAATTTCACTTAAACAGTACGTTCAAGCGAAATCAAATAGATATATACATGAGTTTAAAAAAAAAAAGTTATTCGTACACATGATCAATGAGGATGAAAAAATTTATTTTGTAAAATTTGAAGAATGAAAAAATTATTTTGTGAAATGTGAGGGACGAAACAATTCATTTTGTGAAATGTGAGAGATAAAAAAATTCATTTTGTGAAATGTGAGGAACTATGGATCGGATTATGTAAATTTTGATTTAACAATTTTGTCCTTAAAAAATTCACCACGTGCATGGCATGTGGTGAATTTCGACAAAAAACTAGTCGAAAATCTAGATAAGTACAAAATTTGATCAATATAAATTTATAAAGGACGTAAAAGTATACTTTTAAAAGTGATAGACGAAAAAAATCATTTTACAAAATATAAGGGAAGTTTTAAACGATTTTCCCTTATAAAAATCTAAATTATCTTAAAGAATGTTTTAAAAAAAAAAAGAATATCTATCAAGTTTTTGATATGAGATACATTATTTGATATATACTATCTTATTAAAGTGAAAGTATGTAAATAAATTTTTAAAAATTAGTAAATAGTTAAACATTTAGAGTACATTAATTTTTTAAAGTGAATATGAATGGACATGTAGGAGCCTATTAATTTTCATATTTAAATTATTCATATTTATATAAATTCACAATAAAAAAAAAGACCCGTACTAAGTTACGGGTAAAATTCTAGTGGTTCATTAAGACGTTATTTGTTGAAGCTCCTGACTTCTACCAGGGAACTCGGAATGTGCAATTGTACGTCTACAAAAACACTCAAATTATTTTTCGATTGACAGTTTCTGCACAACAATATTCTTTTGAAACAAATTCTCCCAAAAAGAAGAGTGCATAGCAGTAACTAAACAAATTTGTTCCCTAAGCTTTTTCTTACACTCGTAACATTTGACAATCGATGCGTGTAACTCCAACATTGTCCTTCAAATCGAACCACTCAGGCCGCACTGCTTTTCTACTCTTGAGGGCTCGTGTTAAGAAAATTATACAGAAATGGAGCTTCACAAATTTCATTCGCACAAGGTGGTATAAATTAACAATATACTTTCAATTTACACCAAATTGCTTTCAACTTATATTAAATGATAGTAATCAACTTATATCAAATTGTACTTAATTTATACAAAATAATAACAAATCAACATACTTATTTAATATGAACAAATCAACATACTTATTCAACCACCTATTACCACCATCGATCATTGCCACCACATCTTTCCTCTTCCCTCATCCTCTCTCCTTCCCCTTCCCTTCCCTTCCCTTTGTCCCCTAGTATGGTGGGCTGCGACCAGACCAAGGGGAAGGGTAGGCCGCGACTAGACCAAGAAGGAAGAGAGAGGAAGGACTGCGAAGCAGGGGAGGGGAAAAGGGAGGAATAAGAGGGAGGGAGAGGAAGAAAGAGAAGAGAGGATGCGGGAGAGAGGAGTCGCAGTAGTGATAGTGGATGTGGAGGAGAGAGGAGAGGAGAAATGGTAGCGACGGTAGATGGTAGTGTGGGTGGCTGGTGATAATGAGTGGAAGAAGAAAAAGGTGATAGAATTTGTTATTTTCTTTTTATTTTATTTTATTTTATTTTTTGTAAGTTGTATTTGAGATTTTAGAGTTATTTTTGAAGTTGTTTTTGAAATTTGGTATTGTATGTCATAAATAAATAACACTGTGGGGAAAAAAATAGTTAATAAGTTTTAAAGAAGAAACTCTTTAATTTGGGTCAGAATGTTTCCGAGCCCAAATCCCAACAAACAAAATATATCTTAGCTTGAGTCAGGTTTATCTAACTGAAATGGATCACGACCAAGCCTGATTAATATTTATAGTTTGGGCCAAGACTTGGGTTTCCAAAAGGACCCAATTGAAACGCTACATACTATAATCTGCACGCACAACAAGAACTTGCAAGGCCATTAAAAAGACAAATGCTTAGAAGTGCGATTGTTTTCTTCATTTGAGAAAACAAAACGAAGATTGTCATAGTTATTGTATGAATCTCCTCAATTCCCCATTTCCACTTTCCGCTTCTTTGATCACAGTATTCCATCCCTTCCAAGTCGGACAATAAATCGGATCAATCACCTTGATACTCGACTCGAATCAAACTCGTTCAAACTTGTTTATTTAGGTATCAATCCAAATTTAAACATAATTTTAAACTTGAAAATATTAACAAACAAATTACGATCTTCATATTGTTCAACTCTATATATTCAGGAACATATAATATAAGTAAATTTCATAAAAATATATCTAAAATTTCCTTCCTTAACTTCACTTCTTTCCTTCCGTATA
This sequence comes from Coffea eugenioides, assembly GCF_003713205.1. Classification (NCBI taxonomy): domain Eukaryota; kingdom Viridiplantae; phylum Streptophyta; class Magnoliopsida; order Gentianales; family Rubiaceae; genus Coffea; species Coffea eugenioides. The sequence goes on from NC_040035.1 coordinate 4,645,189, forward strand.
TTGCTTATCTTATAAAATAACAAGCATATAATACTTATATCTCTTGAATAGGCAAAATTGATTTTAATCACATCCATAATTTATCATAATAGATTTCTTGAATAAGTATAATTGACTTTAATCACATCCCTAATTCATCGTAATAGATTTCTTGAATATCATAGGGCAAAAATTAAGGGAAAAAAAAGCAATAAGTTAGGGTGAAAATCTTTATTTAATACAACATAAAATTTCAAGTCAAGCTAAACCGAGCTTTGATTGTATGTGCTTGACTTCGATACTAAGATAAGCCAAGCCAAACTTTTTATGAACATACATTAGAAATTTCAAGCCAAACTCGGTCAATTTCTTTCAAAAAATTATCAAATACAAGACAAGTTCAAAGATTACTTTTAATCTTCAAACCAATTTTGAACATACTTCTGTCCAACTCAATGACACTTGTTTTCAACCCTATTCTCCAACTATATATATACACACACACATCCTATATATATACACACACACCTATACATATATATATATACACATACGTCGATCAACTGACTCTTTAATTGATTTATACATTACAAACCAGGAAACAGTTCACACGCCAATCTCAATTGTGATACTATTATTCTCAAATTAATCCATTTAAAAGGGAAAAAAAGACAAAATGGAAAACCAAATATCTTCACTTATCACAATGCAACAGTTATATTCTTTTGTTCTTGATGTTGGTTCTAGGCCAAAATAATCATATAGGTAACAATAATTTCTCCAATAAAATTTAACAAAGAAATTAACAAAAATCTCATACCTCAATATTGCATTAAAAGATGCAAATACTTTGTACCATAAAAAGTTAATTTGGTGTGGGTTGAGGCGTGGACTAGGTCGCTCTCTTTAAGACGATTCGTGCCCCTACGAAGTATCCTCCGGTGTAGTAGGTTTCAGCACGTCACCTCTAGGATACAATAGCCCAACCTATCTCACTGTTGTCTACTCCAATCTACACTATTGGAATAAGATAGAAAACCTTACATAACACCGTTCTTTGCCCTATAAACTCTTATGGTAGTGAGATGAAGAAAAATAGAAGATAATCTAGAAACAGCAAAGTACGTGTAAGACTCGGTGGATAGCAATCCTATTTATAGACTGAGAATTAGGAGTATTAAAATACTAACATTAAGAGGAATTAGTACCTCATATTTTCAGCTACAAATTGAAAAGGCATAGGTACATTGTATCACTAAATGAATTCATAAAACTAATCATCACATAGGTTACACACTTCAAGCTATAAGTTACACTTTTCAATGATTGAATTTGTAGCTGAAATTTCATTAAAGAATTTGTAATTTATTGTGTTTGAATTTCAAATAAACATGTGACATTTTTAATTAAAATATCTAACAATCCCCCACTTATTTAATAAAAAATAATATAGTATTCAATACCAAACACTTAATAGGGCAAAGATTAAAAGTTCACGCATAATAAAGGTGGCAGTGTCTTTAAACCTTCACTTAGCATTCAATAATTCCCATACTAAAGTGAAGGTGGATTTAGCCTTTAAACGATGACTACTTGAGGGTACGTGGAATCATGTCACATACATGAACCTTTCAATGTTCTAAAACAGGTTTCATAAGCAAACATATTTATGGCCTTGTGCTTTATTCTAGTTTTCCTGACAACCCTAGATAACTAATCCAAATTCTCCTAGGAAACGACCTCACGTCCACAATTATATAGGTGAATCTATCAAGAGTGCTCCCATGATTTAGACATTCTACCCATAAGGACTTGAAATTCTCAACCTCACTTATCGTGATTCCATCACAAATGCACTTACGCCATAGGGATAGACAATTTAATCAAAATAATGTATATTAATCAATCAAACCACTCTATGATTTGTTTGTCTCCAACCTAGTTCTTGGGATCTCCAGTCCCTAAGCAATTGTATTCTCGTAGACGATTTTTAATATATATTGGGCTTTTGTCGTATCCCTTTCGATGTATATCATATCTTTGACTTAAATTTGAGATTTATCTTTACACAAATAAAATAGCAAACATATGATGTTCTCGAATTTTTCCAATTAATCTCTCTTAGTGGGCAAAATATATTGAATCAATCTCTAGTGAGAAAATTTCTCATCTATTTATATTTGCCAAATAGTATAGGCATATATTTGTTCATATTCAATTTTTTCACTTTTTTCTCAATGGCTAGTAGTCTAGTAGCGCACTAGAAGCCCTTCTCAAAAAACTCCATGGTTAATTTTGCTTTTGCAAAAATACCAAGAAAATAATTCAAATACCTTCACATCAGGTCATACTTTTCAGTGAATGCTAGTCTACACAACTCAAAAAAAGAGTGAAAATAAATCCAAAAAATAATAATAATGTTATACTCATAAATTGAGCAAATAAAATGATATCTCATTATTTTTTCACCACTTCCACTATCACGGTGTTTTATTTCAAAAATACATTTATCAAGAGTTGCACACGAGACATCAAAATGGTAGCAAATTTTAAAATATATTAAAATCCTTCACCTTCCAATAGAGGAGTAGTAATGCATACTATCACTTCATAATGCTCCAATTCCGACTTTTCCTTTTCATCAATACATGCCAACAAATAATAATAATTTAAGGAAGGCATTAATGTATGCAAAAAATAACTTGAGATAGTCACTTGACAAAACTATTGCTTATATCAATTAAGAACAAATTTCATACTAGCCATAGAGATTTACTTACCCCCACTATTTATCATATTTCTATAGGATGTGATGCGATTTTGAGATAGAGTCTATTATAGGATTAAAAAAGATATTTGTTCTAAGATTACTGCCACATAGAATGACTTAAGTACTCAAGGGCTTAATGCCATTATCAATCACTAGATCTATTGACAGTTATCCAAAGCTAATAATTTGTACCAGTTATCACCAACAAGCAACTATGATACTCGACTATGAAATTTTAAAACCAGAGATGTGGCATCTCAAAGGAGTGAGAAAAATTAGCTCTAGGTACAAAATATGTCAATAATCGAAATTGTAGAGAAAGACATTTTTCATAAGCTAAGATAATTGACAATTTCAAATTTTGTACAAAGTAGCATGTTTAGTTTCTCAAATTTGTTCTTATATTGCCACAATATCTAGCCTCTAATTTTTCAGGTTACTCACACACTAATAAGCAACAAAAACTTAGCTAAGACTCACTAATGCACCTGAGTCTAAAGGAAACCACAAATCCAATGATTTTTCCTTAATCACGCTAGTCAAGATTAAGCAAAAATTTCTTTTGCAATAAGAGGCTAATTGTCTTAAAATTGTTGGTTTTAGACCAAAATAATCATATAAGTAACAATAATTTCTCTAATAAAATTTAACAAATAAATTAACAAAAATCTCATACCTCAATATTGCATTAAAAAATGCAAATAATATGTACCATAAAAAGTTAATTTGGCGTGGGTTGAAACGCAGAATATGTCACTTTCTTTAAGACGATTCGCACCCCTACGAAATATCCTTTGGTGTAGTAAATCTCAATGTGTCGCCTCTAGAATAAAATAACCCAATCTATCTCACTAGTCTACTCCAATTTACACCAATTTACATTATTGGAGTAAGACAGAAACTTTACATAACACCGTCTTTGCCCTATAAACTCTTATAGTAGTGAGAGAAAGTAAAATAGAAGATAGTCTAGAAATAGCAAAATATGTGTAAGACTCAGTAGATAGAAACCTCCATTTATAGGCAGAGAAATTGGGAGTATTAAAATACTAATATTAAGAGAAATTAATACCTCATATTTTCAACTACAAATTGAAAAGTTCTAGGTTCATTGTATAACGGTAAAAATTCACTAAATGAATTCATAAAACTAATTATTACTTAGGTTACACAATTCAAGACATAAACCTAAGTCTCATTTTAAAGACATATGTTACACTTTTGAATATAGTTATTAAACCCAACCTGACCCGACGGTTGAACCGATCAACCGATGGATCCAACATGGAATCGGGCTGGTTTAGCAATTGGATCGGAGTTGCAAATGACTCGTTTGAACCATTTGATCCGGATGGTCAAACTGGTGACCTGCTAAACCTGGCGGTTTTTTATGAACCCGACGGATTTTAGAAATTTTTTTAAAATTACCTGTTTACCTAAATTTTTAATTTGACCAACCACATTAACATGGGTATTGTTGTGTTTTTGACAATTAGATGAGAAAAATTGAAAAGGGATTTGGGATTAGGGGTTTCTTTCTTTCTTTAACACTTAGATTTATTATTTATGTTTGTGTATAATATTAATATGAATTCATGAACTAAGGAACATATATGGGTATGGTTTGTATGTATGAACTATGAAATATAAATAGGTTATGACTTGTTAACATTTAAGAATTTCTGTACTTATATTATAATTTATATGTTTATTTAATTATATTATATATTTTTTATTATATAATGTGACCTGACGGTTCAACTGGTGACCACTGACCCGCTAATCCGGTTCTCCTGCTATGTTGATGCCCGTGTTGATTTAATAACTATGCATTTGAATGATTGAACTTGTAACTGAAATTTTATTAAAGAATTTATAAATTATTGTGTTTGATTTCAAAATAAACATGTGATATTTTTTATTAAAATATTCAACACTTGATATGCAGGAAACATTTGACTCCTAATACACAGTTGACTTCTCCACTTGATTCACTTGTCGACCACACAAACAAGGTGAAATGTCTCCATTATCCCTGAACAATACATTCAACAGAACTAATATCAGTTAAGGCGTTGCATTGATCTGATGAAAAAGCTAGGTACAATTTGTCCTACTAGTTTCCAACATTGATAGCCCCTTGTCCCTGACCACCGTGACTTTTGTTTCTGCCAGCAAAGAACATTAGTACGAGTAACAAAATAGATGCAACTGTAGCTCACAACCTCGTACAACAAAATCAAGCAATATGGTTAAGCATTTACATCATACCTTGCAATGTTTTAAAGTGACCACAGAATTTCTCTGTATATTACACACACACACACATATATATATAAAAGTAAATTTTGTATACACTGACAATGTATATATTATCATTGTTAGATTCATCATATGTGCAAAAATTAAATTTCAAATTTAAATTTTATAAAGTTGTCATTCATTCAATGTTAATAGTGTTTACACTATCAGTGTACGAAAGATTTATAATATATATATGTATGTATGTATGTATAGACAAACTTCCCAAAAAGATTATCATGACTTTTGTTCTTTGCTTTTGACAGTAAAAACCAAGAATTTGATTAACAATTATGACTAGGGGTGTTTTGCGAATCGAATCGCTTGCGAGCCGATCGCGAGCGGCTTGAATACGAGCTCGAGTCGAGCTCGAGTCGAGTTCAAGCTAATTAAGTCGATCTCGAGCTCGAACTCGAGCTAAAAAACATTAAGTTCGTTGACTCGCGAGCGACTCGCGAGCTCAATTATATATATTTTTTATTTTTTATTTTAATAGTAAAATTACATATATATTTCTAATATTTTATTATTTGTTAAAAAAATTATTGTTTTATTCATTTTTTTAAAAAAAATTATTTTTTATTTTTTAAAAATAAAATAATTATAATAATTATTTTTATTTTTTAAGCTCGAGCTCGACTCGAATTTGACTCGAGCTCGAGCTCGAGCTTGATATTTTGAGCTCGTCGAGCTCGAGTTTCACAAAATTAACTCGAGCTCGACTCGATTAGCCAAAGCTCGACTTGAACTCGGCTTGTTTGCACCCCTAATTATGGCTGCAAATAGTATGGGATAGTAAAAGCTAGAGTATATAAAATAAAACCACTTTGTGCAGATGAAATGGATAAACTAAGTGTACTTCCTTAATGAATTACCCGGATAAAACATGATCAGAACAAAAAAGCCAAAAATAGATTAGTACAAGACTTCATATCTTTCAAGTTTGAAGCAAGCAAAGACAGTCGCTAAACCAGATCGACTGGAGTGAGGCCTTTCAGTTTCCGTGGGGGTGCTCTATATAGCCGCAAGTGGGAATTGTTTGTAGATCAAGATGTATACTCGTTATGATATTTTGTTAATGTTTGCCAGGAATTTTGGCCATGGTTATTTGTGGAATAATTTCTTGCAGGAAATCAGCCCTAGTTTCCTCACCAATTTGGTGCAAAAGAGACATGCGCCTTTTTAATCCATTATTAGTAAATTTAGGAGAAACAAAGAGAAATTGAAGATTTTGAAGGTAAAACAAATTTTATTTTGAAGTATGGAGACATAACTAAGAGAGAGTGAACTAAAGCTTCTTTCAAAAAAACAAATAGAAAAAAAAAGAAACAAAAAAAGACATATTGAAATTTAAGTTTGTATAAGATTGCACATAATAACAAGTAGGCTTTAAGTTGGGTTGAGTGATAAGGTAATATAATGTAGGTAGAAGGTTCTGAATTCGAAACCTTTTGTTTAAAAAAAAGTAGGTTTTAAGTGTGTATTTTCTTGGTTTAATCACGTATTGCCCCTTGTAATTAGGGTCAAGTATTACCCCCTATATTCACTAAACTTACAAATTACCCCCGTCAACTATTAGGCAAATATGTTATTGTTTGGAAAAAAGACTATTAGGTAAATATATATCTCTAGCAAAAAGATAATTATGCCCTCATTATTAGACATTGTTAGATGATCCATTTTCTTTTCTTTTTTTTTCCATCCTTTTTCCTAATATATATATATTTCTTCTTACTCTATAGACTGTGATTTACAAATTTTAAATAAGGTACCAAAAAACTTCTTTTGTGGTTTAACATATTTTGTTATTTTCTTGTAAATAAATTCTTTTAATTAGTAAATATATTTATCACTATTTAGTTATGTAAAATATTTAGCTATCATAAATTATTAAACGATATGTGAAAGTGTATATTTAATAAAAAACCTAAAGCAATTTCTATTTTTCTTTAACAGTTGTGATGTTTATAATGCACTAATTGTTAACAAAAATAAAAGGTACATAAAGTACTGTCATTAAATATTCAATAGAAAAGGGGGGGAGGGATGGGTTGGGTGGTATGGGAGGAGGGAGTGTGAGCAAGAGGTTTCGGGTTCGAGTCCTTCTGCTTACAATAAAAAAAAATTCAATAGAAAAAATAACTGTGTATGATTAAGTGTCAAGTAAACTGATTAAAAGCACAAAGAAGAAAAGTAGACGAGGAAAAAGAGAAAATAGAAGTAATATATTTGTACTAAATATTAATTAATTTTAGTAACAATTAATGCATAACAAGGAGTTACTTAGAATAAATATATATATTTTAATTTTTTTATGATAATTAAATTTTTCATAAAACATTCTTTAGTACTTTATTATGAAAATTTGTATTTCATACTGGGAAAGAAATTAAACAATAATAAGAAAAACAACAAAAAGAAGGAGAAAATGACAAATGGTCATTGGACAATATTTTAATAACAACATTGGCATAATTTATCTTTTTTGCTGTCCAAATACATTAGACTATTACCATCATAGGATAATTTGTAGGTTTCATGAATACAAGGGACATTTGCTACTAATACCTAATTACAAGGAAGCAAAATGTATTTAAACCAATTTCCTTTTCCTTCTCCTTCTCCTTCTCCTTGAAAATATAAACTCCCAAAACAGGCCTTAAGTGACATTTTGTCAAAATATCATGGGTCCATATGGAATTTACCGCAACAAATTATGGTCACATGTGCAAATAGGTTCCGGACAAGTCCCTGATTCCTTCCCCGCCACAAAAAAAATAAATAAAAAAAACAAATTCTGCTGTACAGAAAAATTATACTCCTACTAAAAATAAATATTTTTTTAAAAAAGAAAAAACTAAAAAATAAAATATCCTTCCCATTTTACCCTTGGGAATTCCTTCTCTCTCTCTCTCTCTCTCCCTTTCACTCTCGTTGGTTTCACCACCACCGTTCACTGCCTCCACTCTCCATTCTTTTCTCTCCCTCCACTTTCAATCCTCCAAACGACGTCGTAGCCGAAGGCGGCCCGAAACCAAAAATCCGCAAAAGAGAGAAGCCATCTTGGGTTCCATCCAACAACTCCACAATTCTGCAGATTTATCATCTATTTCTATAAATTCTCTGTAAAAAAAGAGAAAATTTTTTAATTGTTAAAAATGAGCTCCGATTCGGCTGTGCCGTCTCCCGGTTCTGTTCATGGCGGCAGCCTCGATGAGCAGATTTCTCAGCTTATGCAGTGCAAACCCTTGTCCGAACAAGAGGTGAATATGCAAAAGTTATTTACGTATTTGTTAGAGATGTTCTTTGATCTGTTTCTTGAATTTCGGTTTTTCTTCCTTTCCTTGTGGGAGTTTACGGTACTTTTTTTGGCGAAATTAAGGAGCTTTTCGTGTACGTGGTTGAATCTGGTGATGTAGTGAAATGGGCTTGTTAAATCAGATCTATTTTGGAATTTTTTTTTATTTTGTAATGGAGGAGAAGGTTGGAAAGTTTTGAACTTTTTTGGTTTTCGATTTTTTTTGGGATAACATCAGAATGCACCAGAATTATTTGCTTGTTTTCTTTCATTTATAAAACCAAAGGAATGGATTTTTTTTTTGGTTTTTTTCCTTTTTTTTAAAAAATTAATTGACCCCTTATTCTTCAATGGGATTCTGGAAATTTAGCATTTGAGTTCTGTTCCTGGATAATTTAATATACAGAGATTTTTCGAGTTTTTTTTTTCTTTTTTTTTTGGGACATGGAGTTTACGCATTTCGTAGTATAGGTTGATTGTGCTACAAATTTCGTTATGATGTAGAAATGGTCTTTCAGTAGAAACAACCATTTTTATTTAGTTTATTTTAGTTTAGTTTTTTTTTTGGGGGGGGGGTGGTGGGTGGAGAGGGGGAAAATGCTGATCTTTTTACTATTTCCTGTAGAAGGGGAGGGGTGGGGGGAAGAAGCTGATGGGGTATGGGGATAGTGATAATTGAAATTTTCACTTTAAGATGAGGAATAAACACTGTTAACCATTTGGAATATTCAATTCTAGACTTTTCTAGGTTGAGCAAGTTCTTTATTGTTAAATTTTGATAGAGGATTACATATCTTGTTACAGTCACTGAAACATTAGAACAAGTCTCAGAGAATATTTATAATAGGCCAGCTGTTTTGTTTGTGTTTGGGATAAGTTCATTTGCTAGATATGTTATGGGGTTAAGGGGGGAGAGCAGGATGGGATTGGGAGCATCAAATTGTAGTCAATCTTCTATGAATTTGTGGCAACTGAAATTTAATGTGGTTGGGGCTAGTTATGAAGAATCTTAAAAAAAAGGAAGAATTACAGTTTGAGGCGATTTTCCATAGAATGAGACACAGCTTTGTATGCATATTTAGAGTGATCAGTTGCGTGTCAAGATGTAGATGTGCAATGATTTAAAGGAGGGAGGGCAAGATGAGATTGGGAGCATCAAATTATAGTCAATCTTCTCTGAGTTTGTGGGAACTGAAGTTTAATGTGGTTGAGGCTGGTTATGAAGAAACCTAAAACAAAGAAGAATTACAGTTTGAGGCGACTTTCCATAGAATGAGACATAGGTTAGTATACATATTTAAAGTGATCAATTGCATGTCAAGATGTAAATTTGGAATGATTATTATCCAAAATAGATAAATTCTATCTGTGGTAATGCGTCATATACACATTTGAATTATTTATCTTGTTGTGTAATCCTATTGAATTTTTTGTTTTGGTGGTTGAAATATTATTTTTCAAGTGCTCTTTTCTTCCTGTATATAGGTGAGACTGCTATGTGAGAAGGCCAAGGAGATCTTAATGGATGAGAGCAATGTTCAAGTATGATTTTCTCTGATAATTTTATTAATGCTGCAATGCACAATCTTCTGGTTGCTTATGTACTTGATTTTTGTTGTCCGTGAACTATTATATTGAGGTGCATGTAAGAGGAACTGTTGGTTACAGTAGAACATTCTTCTGATGGTACATGGTTGGGAGAAAACTTGTTGTTTAACATTTAATTGTAAAAGTAATATTTTATGTAGGGGAGAAAGTTAAAGAAAATATACTAACTTGTTTGTGCATTTACATGTGGTGGATTTTTTGGTTATGTGGAGTCAAAAGGTTTCAGCTTTAATTCATGCTGCATGTTTTGATCTCCTTTAAATGATCTAATTTTTTTCAACTTAAAGCTGTTGTTTCGGTGATTTTGAGGTTTTGGAGTTGCTTTTGTGAATTATCAAACTGACAAAGCTTTGTCGTTGTCATCCTAGAAAATTTTTTATGATATCTATGGTTCTGCTGCATAGCCTGAAATCACATTTTTTTAAATGATGTAGCTAGAAAGTTTTTTGCCCGAGAATTTGCATGAACTTGGTAATAAGTTTTTCTTCTGATAGATATAGGCTGTGTTTGTTGGTCATAGTTGGTCTCAACATCATATATAGTGAGGCAATGATCTTCAAAGCATTTTCATTGACTTAGCAGAAACTCTCTGTTTAATATGCGTGCAAGGAGCTTTACTATGCCTTTTGAATGGGTGTAACATGAAGCCTGACAGTTTTTATTCATTTTGGTCTTTCATTTGGTCTTGTCATATTGTTTGTTGTCTATCAAAGAATCTTCCTGGTTTATAGAATGTAATGTGATGTAAGGAGTTTCACTTTCATTTGATGTCTGTGTAGCCTGTGAAGAGTCCTGTGACCATATGTGGTGACATTCATGGACAATTCCACGATCTTGCTGAGCTTTTCCGTATTGGTGGCAAGGTATCTGCTCAATCAATACTCTGCCTCCTCAATCAATTGGTTTCTTGAGATAACTGTTTTCAGTTGTTTCATCTCTCTGTACTTTGGGTATTAGACCAAGTTTTTATATTGGGGCAGGAAGGGTATATAATTTTTCCAAATGACCTGAATGGATTGGTCCCATCGTAGCATGACTCTCTCTCTCTCTCTCTGGTTCAAATGCTTGTCTAGTTGTTTGTCCTCCTATTGCAACATTGTTATGGTGCTGGAGTCTATCTAGGTCTTGTCAGTTATTCATGTTTTTTATATTTTGGTAACATAATAATCTATATCCTTGGGATTTGACTTGATTAAGCTTTTTTTCTCCTTAATATGTTTGTCAAGTTGAATCTTACTAATTAAGTTTATTTGCGTGCTTTGCAGTGTCCAGATACAAATTATTTGTTTATGGGAGATTATGTAGATCGTGGGTATTATTCAGTTGAAACTGTAACTGTGAGTTTTAAACTTTTCTTTCAATCTGTTACATATTAATGAAAATAGTTTCTTTGCTTAGCCATGTTAATTGTGATAACCAGAATATCTGCAATTGCATGACTTCTTTTTTTCTCCTCTCTCTGTTTTTGTTAGGAGACTCAAATTTATTTTAGATATTGGGCAGCTGATGGTGGCAAATTAAGTATAGGTTGGCAATCTAAATTCAGGTTTTAACTATAGCTTGTGCAATGCTATGGCTAGAGAAAAATTGATCTTGAGATGTGTAAATTGAGGCCTTGAATTGGAAAAAATGATCTTCATGTGTGTCAGTCCTGTTAGTTAAAAATTTTGAGTTGCCATTAAAAAATTTAAGCTGGGTGAATACACTGAAATAAATTCTCCTAATTCCTTGCATGAAATTGAGCATGCTGTCTGCACAACTGTGTCCCTGCAAACTTATTTTTACTCAAATAGATCATCATGTTTTGGCAAGTTATTTTGTGCTTGGTTTTCGCTAGTCTTCTCAAATATGCTTCCTACTTTGTTGTAGCATGCAGAATTTGGTTTAAAATATTTGTTAGGGCAAAAATAGTTAGTGACTTTATCTTATACTTTAGTATTTAGAACACAAAGCTATATGCCAGAATTTCCTATTCTATATGTTTCAATACTCAGTTCCTGAAAATTTTGGTGGTTTTGGTCTAATAGTTAATGTATGTCTTCTTTTTTTCTTTGTTTTTCCCCTTCTTTCTTTCTTGCCATGTTTCTTTAGTTAGTACTGCATATTGGGTGCTGCAATGGTTGTTCTAATTTTGATTAGTCAAATTTCTTCTCAGCTTCTGGTAGCCCTCAAAGTGCGTTACCCTCAACGAATTACTATTCTAAGAGGAAATCATGAGAGTCGACAGGTATATAGACTAACCTGTCTTGCTTCTCATACACTTTCTTTAGCTGTTAAACAACCCAGTTATGGCTCCCATATCGTGTTCACTAGGATGAGTCCCCAATGTGTTGAAATTATAACATTAAGTGGAGCTGGGTGGTAGCTACCCTTTTTTATCATCAGAAGTTGTAATTTGAGAGATTATAGGTCTATTCTCTTCTGTATTCTGCTGGATTTATTTCATTTTGAAATTTCCCATCATGTTATGTCTTTTGGGTTTGGATGCTTTATGCTAAACTGGCTCTTTTCCCCCCATTTCCTGTCTCAGATTACTCAAGTATATGGGTTTTATGATGAATGCCTAAGGAAGTAAGTTCTTGTCTTCTTTTTCAGTTTCAGACTTTCCTTTGGAAATGCTACTCCCTTTTTCCCTTTTGGCTTTTATTGTTCATGCTTAAGTTGAAAATTTGATGCTAAGCTAATTTGGCAGGTTAAAGGTTGAGCAAAAGTTGGTAGTATAAAAGTTGAACTCAATGAACTCAGTATCATCAGTTGACTAATTATCTTGCATGTGAAGCTAATTATCTTTCATGTGAAGCTTTAGATGATAAAATCTACTTTTCATGGAATATATATATATGGGGCTTATTGCTGCTTGCTTAAGTGCATTGAATTTAGAATGGTTTTGACCTTTCTGAAGATACACCTTGCAATATGCATTGGAGTAATATTGATTTGTCTAGATGTTATTGGAACCTTTGTACAATTCAGCGTTGTACCTTGGCACACTGCTTTTATGAATTTGTACACAGTTGCTGGCAAACTTCTTTTGCTCTGCCAAAAGAGGTGTCATTTGCAACTGATTTTGTTTTATAGAAGTATTGCATTTGGAAGTTGGCATCCTGTTACCCCTATCCATTTCTAATTGTCAGGGGTGTCGAATTGGTGCAAAATGTGACATGAACAAAATCTTAATGTTGAAAATGATACGAGACAATTGAGGGAATTCAAGGGAAAACAGGTGTTGAAAAGTGTTTCAGATGTAGTAGCCACAATGGATTTCTTTTACTTGTCTACGTTATAGATCCCAAATTGTCTACTTGATCGTGAACTCATTGTACTTAATGTCTACGGCTGCAGTGTATTAATTGGAACTGACTGTATTAATTGGTGGCTATCTCTACCTTACAGATATGGCAATGCAAATGTCTGGAAGATTTTTACTGATCTATTTGACTACTTTCCACTCACTGCGCTGGTAATTAACATTCCTTGTTGGCAATTATTGGTGTACTTTTTCCTAAATTGATCAGGACTTTTCTTCTTGTGGACATTGCAGAGTGGTTAGTGTTTGAATTTTTTCTTGAAGTCACAGAAATTGTTTCATTTGATTACATGTCACAGCATCTTGACATTAGATATGCATTTGTTAGGAAGTAGCGCTCTGAAGGTTGATAAATTACTTCTGACATGTTATAATATATTAAAAGATGTTAAATAAGTCATGTAATTTCAGATGGTTGGGATTTTGACTTGGTTGCAGGTGCGGCCGTAAATGATAAAGATGTTCTTTGCAACCACTTTATTTGGATGTCAAAAACATAATCCCTTAATGCTCATTTTCCCTGGTCATCCCTGACCTGACCATCCTCCAACCAAGCCCTTGTTTTTCAAAGTAAATGAATTTTTGTTGGGATCATTGGCTTATTGCATTTTTTGAAGTTATTTGACCGAAAGTGAAATGGGGGAACAAAACTTGTTGTGTTCAATCATTAATCACTTCGGGGGATATGGTGAAGTACTGGGGAATTGTTGGTAAATTCTTTGGCCAGACAATGAATGATTAATGAATCCAAGAAGTCAATATGTAATTTAGATTTCTCAAGTTGTAAAACATGTGGCAGCAATTCTATTGCTTGTGCAATTCTTCAGATTTGCAGATGCCCCACCCCATTTGGTATTGTGGGTTATTACGTCATAGCCTTCATTTTATCTTGTTTTTGCTCTTAATTTCTTGGAAAGAGGTTTTCTTGTGACTCTGCAAGGACGTGGTTTGTTTGGGAGGAGAGAAGGGAGTAAAACTGATTAATTGCCTGTCCTCTTTTTCTACCTGCTTTGGTGGAAAAATTGCACACTTTTATAGCAGTTGCCAGCAAGACTGTCTCCTTAACCATATTAAGGATCAGTCTTTCGACTGAGCACGAAGAACCTTTATCACCACATACTAGTTTCATTGGTGCTACTAGTTTGGTGGTATCTTGTCAGGAGCACTGCTTTTATGTGTGCTGAAGTGCAAACTGGAGTGCCATGGTCTTATGTGAGAAAGTTGAATGGATGATTCTTGTAGTCTTAGAGAGAGTTTTCTCAACTTAGATGGGCTCTCTAGATTATACTATGTTTCTCTTGCCTCGTGTCTTGCTGTTGACGATGTGGTCATATCTTGTACGTGTTTAATGTCTTGTCTTGAAATATTCTAGGTTGAGTCAGAAATTTTCTGTCTGCATGGAGGGTTGTCTCCGTCAGTTGAAACTCTAGACAACATACGAAATTTCGATCGTGTGCAAGAAGTTCCTCATGAGGGACCCATGTGTGATCTTTTGTGGTCTGACCCTGATGACCGTTGTGGTTGGGGCATTTCACCCCGCGGTGCTGGATATACATTTGGCCAGGTATCTGCTCTTCCCTTCAGTTGTTTTCGTTGAATCATTGATATCACGCGAAGTAAACTTTCTTGTTTCTCGAATTTCAACAGGACATATCAGAGCAATTTAATCACACCAACAATTTAAAGCTTATTGCTAGGGCACATCAGTTGGTTATGGAAGGATTCAATTGGGCTCATGTAAATAATCTCTCAACACTGTGATGCCTTACCCCCCCCCCCCTCTTTTTTCACCCTCCAACTTTTTCCAAAATGGGATATGACTGTTCACATTATAATGCTAATTATTACAGGATCAAAAAGTTGTTACCATATTTAGCGCACCAAATTATTGCTATCGCTGTGGAAACATGGCGTCCATCCTGGAAGTGGATGACTGCAAAGGCCACACATTTATTCAGGTAATCTGTCTAATTTGTTTAGCCTACACATTCCCCTTTCATGTGTTTAATGGTGAGCAGAAGGAAAAGAGTCTTGCTTGCATTAGCTGTTTGGATGTATCTTTTGCTTCTTTTTGCCTTTTGATACCCGAGTTAAACATATTTGTGGCTGCAGTTTGAGCCTGCTCCTCGGAGAGGAGAGCCAGATGTAACTAGGAGAACACCAGATTACTTTTTATGATGAAGCTGCATATGCTATGGTTCAGTGACTGTCTTACAGAAGGTCTGTGCTTGCTGCTTTGTGCATCAAGAGCTGTTTCTGAGATTTGTTATCATATGTTTCGAATGAGGTGGGTTGGCAGAAAGAATTTACAGAAGGGCAGATGATGCTACTCTCTTGCAGTTGCTATCCTGAAACTGTACGCAGATACAGCAAAACGAGGTGTAGGATCTGGGACACTTACTGCTGCTTATGTACCATTTCATGGAATTGATGCGGCATCAATTTTTTCGTATATCAATCTTTCATCCTCCCTTTTTACACGTCCTTTAGTTATCTAAGCGAGTCCATTCTGTTCTTACATTTTCCTTCACTTTTGTAGGACAATTTCTAGTTCGTTCTTATTGTATTCCCTTGTAGAAGGGCATACTCTCACTTGGGATGGGGTTTTTGTAGAGGAAAGATGGTCTGTTATTAGGCTTCTTTCGGATGTTTTCAGTGGATGTTCTGCTATTGTTTCTGGCCCCTAAGTGGATGGGTTTGCCTCATTATGGATTTCATTAAACGTCCATTATAGCCATCTTAACACAGTTAACATCGGTATTTCTGTTCAGTCTGACGTTTGTCTGATTTGCTTGATGGTATTAGTGGCCAACCAAAAACAATTGCAGGTGGATGGATCAAGTTAAATAACTTGTGCTAATGACTCTCTATAGGGTATCTTATGTTTTTGATTATTGGAAATCTAGTTTTGCGAGTGATGTTTCTTTATCTGGAATTCTGGATTTCTCTACTAGTTCATGGTAGTTTTTCCTCTGCAGACAGTCACAAGCTGATTTGCTCAAACTCCAGGCTCCAGTAGATGTTTCGTTGTGGATTGGATGTCTGGTTTCTTTTTATGCTTTCTTCTGGTTGATTTTCTTCTGGTTGATTAGGATGATCCTCCAATAAAAGGTCCTATTTGACTCAGCACAATTTTGGTTGATTTTTCTATGATAATGTTTTTTTTTTTGGGTTATTTTTCAAGGAAAATTTCCTCGCTGCAGTTTGCTTAATCAATACTTTCAAATCCTGTTAATTTTTTTTGCATGTCAAGATGATGACTTGTGTAGTTCCATTTATTAACAAACATAAATCACTTTTAAGCTAATATCGAATGTGGAAATTCAATGCTTACAGTAGTAAAAAAGAATGATAAACTTCAGGAGGGTAAGAAAAAGGGGAAGAAAAATGAAAAGGAAAAGATGAGTACGCAGAAAAATTGTGAATTTTTATTTGAACAAATTTACAATTTAAACTAATACTACTACGTCAGAACTAATGTAAAAAGGTATTTACTGTGACAAACCCTTAATTTTGGACTCTAAATATGAAATCTACAAAACTTAAACGCCCTCCATTCCTAAGGCTTTTGTCATACTTTGAAATTTGAACTTTTTATGCATAGTACCAAATCAAAGTAAGTTTCAGCCTTATTTTTTTTTATTTTTCAAGATAATTTTTGTCCATAACAAAAGAAATTCAAGAGGCCCGCTAATAAATGTAAAATATGAGGGAATCCTAAAGGGTAAAAAATTGAACAAGAGAGGCTTAATTATCCATTTGGGAATGTGACAAAAATTTTGGTAGAGTTTAGTCTATGCTTTCATCCTTTTATTTCAGAATTAGTAGAGTTTATCCCCTCTAATTCAAAATCTTTATGCTTATGTAGTATTCATCTTAACGTTACTCACCTGTAAAAGTATTGTGCATAAATTCAATTAGCATGAATTTTTTTTTTTTTTTTTTATAGTTTAGGTAACTCATTAAGAAGCATCAATAAATCATGAATCCTCTAGAGTCTCGAAGTCTGTTTTGTTTACCTCCTGCTTTTGTACATTTGGACTTGGAAGCCTCTATTTCTTTCCTCTTATGTCATTTTTATTGTTGAGTGAAAATCTAGAAAGATTTATGAACTTAATATGCTTGTTATTCTAAAGCACCATCAGTTGGCCAATTCTCATTTCAAGCAGATTGTTCTTTTTGTAGTAGGCCTTTACAATTTTTTTTATAAAAGTCATAACTAAATTGATAGCATGTGATGATACATTACATTATCTGAAATTGGATTTTCAAATGTTTACATAGATCTGTCTCACATTCAAAATTTGTCCAAATGATGGTCCAAAATTTTCATACTTGTGTTCTTTTTGATATTCTGCCGTTCCAGCTAATTCAGGTCTGAAAGATTTTTTGCACATTAATGATTTTGAGAAAGCCACATTTTTGAATATTTTGGATCGGGCAAAAGAGATCAAGGCACTGATAAAATCAGGGGAGAGGACATATCTTCTATCTAAGGGTAAAACAATGGCTATGATTTTTGCCAAGCCATCCATGAGGACAAGAATTTCATTTGAGATAGGCTGGTCCCGTTTGGCAAATGAATTTTTTGGGTGTTTGTCTAAAACTTTACTGTAACTTACTGTAGAAGTTGTAGGAAATTTTTTTTGAAATGTGTAAATTTTTGAATATTTTGAAGTGTGTAGTTTAAAATTTTTAAGAATTTTTTTGAGATTATGTAGGTGAAGTTATTAAAAAACTTGTAACAGACAAACTTGGTCAAAAACTTGTTTGTCAAACAAGACCGTACTTGCTTGGTGGTCATGCTATATACTTGGGACCAGATGGGTAAGCGGGAGGAAACCCGTGATGTTGCTCGTGTTCTGTCTCGCTATAATGATATCATTATGGCTCGTGTGTCTGGTCATCAGGCATGCTGGTGAGATACCTCTTCAAATATTTTAGATTGTATGAGAATTTTCAATTTTCTCTACATGTGGGAATTTTAAAGAAATGAAAATCTTGCTCCACATATATGATAGGCATTTCGAATGACCCTTATGATCCTGCAGTAGTTGTTTTTTCTTTACAATGCTGCTCCCATCTTCATCGAACGAAATTACTTATTGAGCCAATTCTGTTGAAAATATGCAGATAGGAGATTGTATGTCCTTTTTTTTTATTTTTCATGTGAGTGGTAGGTCTCAAACCCAAGACCTAGGGGTGCAAACGAATCGGCTCGCAAGTGGCTTGATTCAAGCTCGAGCTGGTCGAGTCAAAGTCGAACTCGTACTCGAGCTCAAAATATTAAGCTCGTTAGCTCGCGAGCTGGTTCGCGAGCTCGAGTATATATATATATATATATTTATTTATTTATTTATTTATTTATTTTAATAGTAAAATTACATAAATATCCTTAATATTTTATTATTTATTAAGAAAAAATTATTTTATTTATTTTTTAAAAAATAATTATTTTTATTTTTTTAAAAAAATTATTTTTATTTTTCGAGTCGAGTTCGAGCTCGAGTTTCAAAATTGTCAGCTCGAGTTCCAGTTCGATGAAATTAAGTCAAGACTCGACTCGATAAGGTCAAAACTCGACTCGACTCGATTCGTTTGCAGCCCTACCAGGACCTCCCCCGATACCACCCAACCCACTCCTCGCCCCTAAAGTGTATGTCTATTGGACAACTCTATAAGTTGATTTTCATCATCTTCCATAATATTTTGTCCATTTGTTGTGTGATGAACTATAAAAAAAAAAAAATTTATTCAGTAATTAAGATCAAGAGAGTTATGCTTATGCAAGAAAGAACCTCAATTGTGTGGTACCTCTCTGTTTAGTTGCACCCAAACAAGAGATACTGAATATGCCAAGGAAATTAGATTTGGAACTTTTGTTTGGCTGGTCCAATCTAGGGATTGAATTTCTTATCTAAGTTTGATTTGAAACTAAAAGGGGCTAAAGGATTCACATCAAAAGCAAAAAAAAAAAAAAATAATAATAATAAAAATAAAAAGAAGCAGGACAAGGACCTAAAAATTCGTAATGAAAAAAAAAGGCTTCAAAAGTCCTTTTCTATTTTTAATTTGCATCAATTCTTGCTTATCGAAAAAGAGCCTTAAATAGGGAAAAAAAAAAAAGAAAATGGGCATCAACTAAACAATTAAAAACAGTTAAAAAAAACAGTGAAGCTCTTAGATATATTTCTTTATTGAAATTATCATATGCATATAAGATAAAAATGATTCTATCCGAGTTTCTTTTTTGCCATTTCCATCATGTCCCGCAGTAGCTGGAGCAGAGGCAATGGTCAGGATTATAGCTGGAGCAGAATCCACGAGCAATTGTTTAGTTTTTGCCTCAATGTTCTTTCAAACATTCCACATTGCAAGGATTGTTGTTACGTGTTTTTCCGGTAGGAATTTTGACTCGACATTCTTGAGTTACTGCGTTCACCTTTGACACTGATCCATTCCCTACATTTGATCATCCAAAAAATTGGAAAATAAAATTTGAGAATATTGTTAAAGGAGGAGGGTAAGAAACAAACATTTTACAAACATTTATCCACATGTCAAGATAAATTGGAAAAGATAATTTGTCTGCAAATGATCTAATTTTTTAACAAACATTTATACACCTATCAAGATAATGACTTGTGTAGTTCCATTTATTAACAAACATTTTTTTCCTCTTCCATTTATTAACAAACATTAATCAATTTTAAGCTAATATCGAATATGGAAATTCAATGCTTACATTAGTAAAAAAGAATGATAAACTTCAAGAGGGTAAGAAACAGGGGGAGAAAAAAGAAAAGGAAAAGACGAGTATGCAGGAAAAATTTTGAATTTTTATTTAAACAAATTTACAATTTAAACTATAGTACTTGAAAACTAATATAAAAAGGTATTTAATGTGACAAACCCTTAATTTAGAATTCTAAAGATGAAATCTACAAAACTTAAACTCCCTCTATCCCAAAATGTTAGCACAAAAAATACACGCAGCGGAAGTAATATTAAAATTTTACAAATAATAAGAAAGGCACAGCAGGAAACAAAATATTTTTCTTCAATTCATTAATTTCCCTTAACTACAAACTTAGTACTCCAAGCCCTTAAATAGAGAAACATAACCACAATTTATATTTTAATTATAATATCAAAACATGACTCAACTTATTTCCTAACCCCATTGTGACGCTAAATCTAATATAATTTCCTAATTACATATCAATTTCTAAAACTATTAAAATTCTATTTATGCTTGGTTTAAAATATGTGAACACAAAATTTTTTGTCATACTCTGGAATTTGAATTTTTTGTGCGTAGTACCAATTCAAAGTGAGTTTCAGCCTTTTTTTTTATGTTGCAAAACAACTTTTGTCCATAACAAATGAAATTCAAGAGGTCCACTAATAAATGTAAAATTTGAGGGAATCCTTAAGGGTAAAAAATTGAACAAGAGGGATATAATTATCCATTTGGGTATGTGACAAATATTTGGGGATAATTCAAAAAGAAAAATATAACATTTTCAAATTTCGACCAGACCACTGGAATATATGACTTCTGAGGGGCTGTTTTAGCAATTTGCCCAGTAAAGGGTATAGTGGTCCATCTAGCGTAACCCTAAAGAGGAAATATACGTTTAAATATCGATTCCGAGTGACTCCAAACGCAAGGAGAGTAGAAGCGGCGCGGCGCAGTCATGGTTTTAGATATGTACCCATTCGGTGCTGTTGGAGGTGAAACATTATTCCTGCAGAAATTTAGATTTGGTGATGTTTTGTGCTATTCTTGTTATGTTTCATGTGCTTGGCATCTTCGAACCAGAAATTAATTAGGTTTTGTGACCACGGTTTCTTTGTATAAGTTGATGGAATTAGTTATTATTGCCTCATGAGGTGAATTAATAGGTATATTTTAGAAAAAATATATGGATGAGATTAATTGTTACTGCCTCGTGAGATAGATTTATAGGATATATTGAAATATTTCGATTGATATATCGAATGGCAAACACATTATTTGTGGTATGACTTTTGATTGCACTTGCCACCACAGCATCTCTCGGTTTCGACTTTCTTGTCTGCCTAACTGATGCCGAATTCACCTCTCTTGCGATCAATGTTAGCTACCTTGTCAGCCAATTTGCATATGACGAAGACAGTTCCTATCTTTACAATATGTTTGCAATTCGTCCTTGTTTCTACCATCTGGATTGAGGCTGGGCTTGTCCAATAGAAATTGTGGCTTGTGCAAAAGAATGTGGACGGCTTGTGCAAAAGAAATTGGATATAAGTATGTTACGTTTTCATTGTTAGCTCTAGGAATTGAGTATAACAGCCATTGTATTAGGCTTACTTTCGGAAAGATTATATTCTAGTTATGCGGAAGTGGAAGGCATATGATGTATCAATATGTTTTTCGTGTGAATGGGAAGCAAACCAATGCTTTATTGAATTTTTTTACATTTTCTTACCTTTTGTACTTTGAAGAATAACAACTCGTGTATGAAATTCATTGTGAATGTAAATTGATTTTTTCCCCCAGCTTAATATGCTATTTTTCCTGCAATTGTTTGTTGAAAAGATCAGCAAAGTTGCCATTTTAATTTGTCGAGATGTTCTTTCTCGAAGACAGAGTTATAATTGACAAAAATAATCTTATTGGAGAGCCGTAAAGTTGACAGTAACTTACCTCGTTTGGATTGCAAGTTTTTATTTTTTTGAAGCTTTTGTAAAAAAATTATACTTTAACAATATTGAGAAATATTAAGAAAAATTTTCTACAAAAATTCGCAATTCAAACAAGGCCACGAACAACCTGTGTAACGCTTACATTTTGTAGCATTTTGTTATATCCTTAATTGTAGTCTGCAGATGTTCATATATGATCATTTTCCTCTTCTATTAGGAGATTCCAACCCTGTATTGTGGGCAAGAATTTACAGTGAATAGATCAGAACCTTCAACTTCAACGCAATGCAAAGCCAATGGAATTGGAAACCTACCCATTGTAGAGGACAAAACTCCCTTAGGAACTCTTAGCTACCCTAGAAGCTACTTGCAAATATTGTGCAAATCGAAACTATAGAAGAATTACCATGTTGTTAATAAATATTTAAACAACAATAACAATAGTAAGATCAATATAAAGTAACCTTAACTCTATTGGATATAATACATGAAGAATGCATACACATTTTATAACCCAAAAATTAAGGATTGTTCCAATTAAAATTTTCATAATCATATCTTAAATTTCAAATTCTGTTGTTCCTTTAGATGCCAACATATAACATGTACCGTCCTCCGTTTACAAACAAAAATAAATCACTTTGTAAAGGAGAAAAAAAAAAAAGCTTCTCTCTATCTCTATAAGTGTTTTTAATAGTGACTGTGGAAGCTAAAAAATTAAAAGTTATATAAAATAAACTAAAGAAAAAAAGGCAACAAAAAAAAAAAAAAACAAAGCAAAAACAAAGCAAAGTAAAAGATGAGTATCTATAACAGTTGTGGGCTTTCTTTTAATAGAATTTACAAATTATACTAACACTAGTATCTAAAATGTAATTAGTGTGAATATTAGAAGATTTTAACTGTCAATTTTTGTCTAAGGTCTAATGGAATCTTTTAAGTATAATATTCTTGGTATAAAGTGTCCCTTGATTGCATTTTTTTTGGGGGCCTTTGGGGGCAAAGTGTAACTATCCCTAATTCTATTGGGTGTTTACTGTAATTAGCCCCTAAATTATTGCTCTAAAACCAAAAAATGGAATTCCAAAAATTTATAAAAAGACTTATCAGGGGCTAATTTAGCAATTTGTCCAACATCTGCGGTCCCTTTGTCCTTTTGGCCATGATGATAAAGGGTACATTGGTCACTCAAACTAATTTTGACATAACCCTAAACCGAAATCTACCTTTAAATATTGATGGCAAGATTCGAAACACAAGCAGAGAAATAGAAGCGGTGCGGTTGTAAGTTCAATCGGAGATGTTGGAAGCTCAATTGGTCTTCAACGATACAGGTATTCATTCACTTTAATTATGAAGGAGATATATCTATTCCGTGCTGCTGGACATGAAACATTACTTTTGCAGAAACTTAGATTTGGCGATGAATTCTGCCGTTCTTGTGTTTCATGTGCTTGGTGTCTTCGAGTGAAAGATTGATCATGTTGTACGACCACGGTTTCTATGTATAAGTTATTGATATTAATTGTTACTGCGTTGTGAGGTGAATTAATTGATAAATTGATATAAATATATATACATGAGATTGATTATTGGGTCGATATATTCCGACTTATGAGGAGGTAACTTAGAAGGAAATGAGTTTATTAGGTATAATAAATTATATATTAACGACTCAACATCAAAGTGTTGCCGAGATCGGAAGGTTGAATATATTCTTATAAATATATGGATGGCTTGTGCAAAAAAAAAATTTGGATGCATCTTTTGTGGAAGAAAGAACTGGGAATCCAGTGACTGAAGATAGTATCGGCGGTGGACTGTGAAAGAAAGAATTGGGAATCCTGTGGCTCAAGATAGGATTGGTATACCCAGAAGCTACGTGTATGTTGACCTAGCCTTATGTCTTTCCAAGCTGGCAGGCTTAGCTTGTGTTTCATTCTCTATAAACCTGTTGCAAAAATCACATCCTTGTTAGTAGAAATTCTTAGATGTACTTAAGCACCAGGTGCATTTTTATGTATCAATTTGTTTTGTATGAATAGAGAGTTGTAATAGATGAAGAACTAGTGCGTGAAATTCATTAAGAACGGAACTTGTTAATGCAAATTGTTATTGTGCCTAACTTGAGTTTCTTTCTACTTAATATGCTAAATTTCTGGAAACCAGATAGAGGTTTCATTTTCTGCAATTCTAGTAAAAAAATCAGGCCAAATGACCATTTCAATTTGTTAGTCCAGTTGATATGTCCTTAGAGATTCGAGTTAAAACTGGCGGAAATCTTGTGATGGCCTTTTACATCTTATATTCTCTATAGCATTGTATGATGGTGAAGAGCCTTTCAATTGTATCATTTTCTTCTTGTTTTGGGACATTCCAACCTGGATGGTGCCTGAGATCATTTAGAACCTAAAGGATAACATAACTAAATATTGAACTCATTCCTACTTGCTAGGCGGTTCTATCAGGAAACTGTTTATAGTAATTGGACCTAAAGCTTCAATTCAATTCAACATAAAGCCAAGGGAAATCGAAGCCTACTTCTTGTGGATTATTTTGTCCTTTGGTCAGTTAAAAAAGAAATTGACCATGAAGTTTGTACTATTCTTATAAACATGAATACAACATTTTCCTGCCTAGTACAAGTGACGGTTTCGATTCTTCTGGAAGGCAGCCTATGTCAAAGCTAATGCCCGAGTAAAAGCATCGTTGTTGGAAACTGCCACTGTATATCAAAGCTAATTTTCATTTATACTTTATGCATTAATCTTACATATAGAGCTAAAAGATGTATCAAGTTACTCGATACTCAGAATTGAGTTGGACTTGGTAAAGGGCTCATTCAAGCTTGATTCGGTAACTAGTCAAACTAAATTTGAACAGTTCGATAACATTTAAATTCGATAAAAAGGTCGTTCAAACTCGGTTCGTTAAATAAACAAGTCAAATTTGAACAAAATTCTAACCTTATTAACATAATCAAACAAATTTGAATATTAAGGTATGTAGATTGATTAGTTCGTTTATACCCGTACTTACATACACTAACAATATATATATTATTACTGTTGGATGAATGATAACTAATTTGAGTTTAAATTTAAAATTTAAGTTTTATATACGTGTCATGAATCCAACCATTATAGTATATACATTTTAAGTGTACACTGATCACTAGTTCAATGAATTTTTGTCAAAAGATTTTTGTAAAAATATTTATTTTTTAATATGAACATGCATTGGGCTGCAAGGATTTTTTGAACATCCACAAAATGCTTGTGGGATTTTCTTCGAGCATTACATAGTTTACGGAGTATTGGACGTGGACAGCGAGCCCAAAACTATAGGCCCATCTGTGCCAGGGGATAAATTGAGAAAGTTCATAATGTAAAAAATAATTATATTTTCAAAACAAGAATTGTTGTTTACACTTTTCCCATGAAAAACCAGTAGTTAATTGACGTGATCAAATTTCAGCTCCAAATTCGAATTCTTTTGTCAAATGGACAAGAACATAGGAGGAGGGCGGCGGGGCGGGGAGATGGGAAGAGATAGATTTGATTACTTTAATTGTTATTTGTAAATACCTTTCCATCATCTTTATAAGCACCGATTAGCTAATTAATCACATTTGCCACCGGATGGGACAAAATATAATTGTCTTATGTTCAATTATTACATGATTGTTATTTATGTTTCGTTTTTTTTTTAACAATACGTTTGGCTGATTTTAACTCTAATCACCACCACGAATCAAAATATATCCTCAAAATCATAAGTCGTTATAAGTGATTCGTCTTTACTAACTAATCCAGCATGTGTTTGGCTTTATATTACATGCTATGTATAACCATAGAATATTGTTATACTTGTGAGTTTTGTTCAGATAGATCATCTCTTCATACAACAACAACAATAATATGTATGTGTGTACATCAAACTGTATGCCATGAAGGATGCCTTGCAAACTTTGAGATAGGAAATGAAAGGGGAAGAGGCATCCGAATTGTATCCTGAAGTCAAGTACACCACAGTTGATGACTACCTTAAGCGATATGCATGATTGATGCCTTAATACTAAGTTATTTGAATTGATATCCGGAAGTTGCTAATGCAACTGCTGCTCTAACGTATGCACAGGTGTTGATAATTGTTGTTATTCAAATTAATTGTGGTTAACTTCTGGTGTAGTGCAACTGTTGTTTAATCATATTCAATAATTATCTGGTATCTAACTAAGTTAATGGTGTATACAGCAAGTGATATTTTGGCATTAATATATGTACATACATACATATAGGGGAGGGATTGTGAGTAGGAGGTGTTGGGTTTAACACCTCCCACTTACCATATATATATATATATATATGTATACATACATACATATACATAGACACGGGTGTGATAAATTAAGTGTTAGTATTTCTTGATCTTTAGTTTCTGTTATACTCAAAAGTATTTTTTATTAGAGTTGTTACATTTTGATTACGGTGCTAATTAAATAAATGAATTATTCTTTGATATGCCCTTTTGATTGAATCCCAATACTGATGGTAATTAAAACAAAAAACTCCCTGTCATTAAATTATTTTACTACCTTGCACTCCATCTGCAATCTTTATATGTGCTACTCAAAGCAATGACAAGATTATTCATTAGCCACACTTTTAAGATTCTCGACATCCCTTTTGATTGAAATCAAATATTGTATGTTAACTTAGGAATAATTGGACTATTTTAGAGATTTATGGTAGGTTTATTGCTACAAGCCTCCCTAGCATTTGGTGTCAGTTGTACTTTACTCTCTATATTTTAAAGCGTGGGGCTGAATCCACACCCCTCTAGTCTAAATTCACACCTTTTATACCAAAATATCTATAAAACCCATACTATTTAGGGTGGGGCTAAATTCACACTCCTCTAGTCTAAATCCACATCTTTTACACCAAAATGTCTATAAAGCCCAAACTGTTTATCAGGATTTCATAGAAACTTTTTCAAACTAAAGCTAACCTTTTCTGGTGGGAAAAAATGGTGCCAATTAAGTTTGTTCCCCCTCCCCCCCCAACTCAATTGCGTCCTTTCATTATTCCTATTCCTTACCTTCTAATATTTACGAACTATAACAGCAACTATTATCATCAGTTGGAGAACTTCGAACTTCTAGTTCCAAGTGAATATGAAATCATTGCCATGATCATCATTTGTTTTTTTTATTTTCAATAGATATTTGAGAATCAAGTATCACTCTTCAATTTTTGATCCTGAAATTTTTATTTTTTTATTATCAGTAATATTTTTCTGGTAAGTTTTTGCTATGTTCTGGTACATTTTAGTTGATGATGATAATTGGCACTATAAGTTTTCGGTATTGGAAGGTAAGGACAGGGGACGATAAAATGATGCAGTAAAGTGGGGAAAAAGATGAACTTGATTAACTTCATCTTTTTCCACCACAAAAGGTTAGATTTGGTATTGAAAAAGTTCCTACGAAATCCTGATAAATAGTGTGAGCTATATAGACATTTTGGTGTAAATGGTGTGCATTTAGACTAATGGGGTATGGATTTAGCTCCACCCTATTTTAAAATAATTTTATCCTGTCTATCGATGAAAATCATAGTTCATCATTCGACATTTCAAAGTATTATCGTGCGAGCAACATGATCAAATAATGACTGAACATTTTGTCACTGTGGTGTGTTCATGCATCACATTACCTGTATTAATGTATTCCCTTGCTATAATAACTGTAAACAACTTAACAGAGTCATTTCAGGACAATCTGAGTTTTGGTATTCTTTGCAAAGAATGCAGAAGTGGAAATGTCAAATTGCACTTTAACTGATCCAGAGATGGAAAAGAACTTAACTTGAAAAAAGAATTACTCAACTTGAGCCCTTTAAACAATGTTAAAACTAAGAACACCCTCCATTCCAGAGGATTTTGAATAACTTAGTAGCCCTTATAACTGGTGTAAGTAGTATCCGTCCAAACAAATCTTATAGATCTCAAAACCACTTAATGGAAGCAAGTGACCTTTATTCTCAAAAAAAGAATTTAATACTTATTCAATAAACATCCAAAGATCTTAACTGATATTTGTCCAATAGTATCCACAAACACGCAATACCTACCAAATCAGAATTAGAATCTAAGCTTCTCTAGACGAAATACACAAATATTACTTATTAAACCAGCTCTAATCTGGCCAGAAAAGACTTTTTTTTTATGTATATTTGATCATGCACAATTAATTTTACTCAAATAAATTTTTGTATAGTATTTTAATTTTTGGACACTCCACCGGCATTGGGCTGCAAAGATTTTCAGCGTACCCGTCGAATGCTCGTGGGCTTTTAGTAAAGTTTCCATTCTTGCGTTTTTTACAGAGAATTGGACATGGACTTCGAATGAAAAACATTAAATGGCTCCGTTTGGATTAACTATTTTTGGAAGTATTTTTGAAAAATTTTACTGTAACAGAGTTTTTAGAGTATATTTTGGAATATTTTTAGAATATATTTTGAAATATTTAAGAGTAGTAGGATTGTTAGAATATATTTTGGAATATTTTTTAAACATTAAAAAAATTAAAACTATTTTTTAGAGTACCTTTTAGAGTATTTTTGAAAAAATTTTATAGTATTTGAAAAACTAATTTTTATAGTCTTAAATAAGACTGAAAGACGAATCAAGTTACTCGATAATTTAGTTTAAGAAAAGCTCATTTGAGTTTGGTTTACTAACTAACCACACTTGAATAACATTTTGTGTTTAATAAACTTTCAAGTTTAGCTCAAGCTCAATTTAATTAGCATGAAAGTGAAATTTTATATATAAAAGGGAAATTTGCCAAATTGGTCCCTAACATTTACCAAAAACACTTTTTTAGTCCCTAACATATAAAATCAACCAAAATTATCCCTCACATTTAAATTGTGATTCAATTTGGTCCTAATGCTCGTTTTGGCTCATTTTTCCAACTAAAAATAGCACGCCTCTCTCACGTGATCATATTTTTAGGGGCAAAACCGGAAAACACATTTCATTACCGGTTGAAAGTAAAAGGATAGGGGACCATCAGCAGGTAAAGCATCTCCAGCTGCAACACCACCTTCCCGGACACCTACCTCCTCCTCCTCCTCCTTGACTAGTTGTTGTTGTTGTTGTTGTTCCAGTTCAGCAGCAGCGGAAAACAGAGAAGGAAGAGGAGGAGCAGCAGCAGCAGCAACCTGTGATCCTGTTAACCTAGCCAGTACGACAAAAGACATCCCTCCAAGGACATTGTTTAAGCACCTCAAAATGACGACGGAGTTTTTGAAGAGAAAAGAGGGAAGGCCCTTGGCAAGCAGAAACTCGATGCCGTTGAGGGCTTGGTATCTGAAGTTGCTGCTGACGCCCATGTGGACGGCCCAGGTGAGAGTGTTCAAAGGCGTCGGAGGAGGCTTGTTGGGGGTCTGGAAATTGGGATCCATCTTCTTCCTCATCTTGATCAGGGCATTGGAGATAGCAGTTCCCACGAGTCCGGCGGCGAAGTCCACGGCTGCAAAGAGGGTGCCTTTGTACACAAAAGTCCCCATCCGACTGAATACGCCGTAAGCCCCCGGCTCGAACATGTGGCTGGGAGGACAGGCGGCGAAGATGGAGGGGAGGCGGCCAGAAGAAGAAGCGCCCCCAGCCCTGGCGATGCGTGCCAGGAGATACATGAGCAGGAAATTGAGAATGGAGCCGACGACGAGGGTGGAGAAAACGAAATCCAGTTCATTAAGGCCGAAATTAAGACGAGATGCCATGTCCCCAAGCACGCAGGCCGTCACACTCTACAGCTTTGTCTTCATCATCATCATCATCACTAACATTTCCAAGTTATGCTTGTTAATTAAGGGATGCAATTTAGGGTTTCTTGAAACTGTAATTTGAGGGGGAAAGGTGAAAAGGGAGTGGTGGTCCCCTATCCTTTTACTTTCAACCGATAATGAAATGTGTTTTCCGGTTTTGCCCCTAAAAATATGATCACGTGAGAGAGGCGTGCTATTTTTAGCCGGAGAAATGAGCAAAAACGAGCATTAGGACCAAATTGGATCACAATTTAAATGTGAGGGATAATTTTGGTTGATTTTATATGTTAGGGACTAAAAAACTATTTTTGGTAAATGTTAGGGACCAATTTGGCAAATTTCTCTATATAAAATATTCAAACTACTTGAATTTGACTTGATAAAAACTCATTTAAGCTCAACTAAAAAAAGTAAACAAGTCAAGGTTGAACATAATTTTAAACTCATCAAAAAAATCAAACAAATTTGAATAAAAAGTTGTTTAGCTTATTTAGACTCATTTACACCCCTAGAGAAAATAAGTTGAAATAGATGAGCGGGAAGGTTGACAATTGACTTTTCGAAAGAAGAATGCTGCATTCACTTTCACCTTGAAAATTTAGTAGTGCAATTGGGATAATGGAGAAGAAAATGGAAGAGGAAGAAAATAGAAGCCTTCTGTGCAAAAGGAGAAGAAAATAGAAGAAGGAAAAAAATTTTTAAAAAAGGAAATTTTCAGCAAGTTTAGTAATAAAAGTTTTTGCTTTCATCAAAAGAATAAGAGATTCGACTACTTCAATTGTTAAGTATCTTCACCACTGGAGGGACAAAGTAATGTTGTTTTATGTATAGTTGTGCACTACTATAGCAATATGTTTTCTTTTGCTTTTCTCAATTATGTAATCTAGGGGCACAGAATAAGCATGCAAAAAAGAATTGGGCTTATAATGAAACTCTGGCATTATCACTCATTCCCTAAATTAATTTTTTTGCAAACAAGATAACTCCAAACTGAGTTTTGATTTAGAATAGATCCTTGTTTTATCTGTCATAAACTCATAATTCACTATTATTAAACATAAATTCATAAAATTCGCACAGATTTTTGTCCGTGTGGATCATCTCTGTAGACTAAATTCGTTAAGAAACATATGAATTATGCACAATCAAACTGAAAATTAGTTGCATACCAACTACAAAGACGTGCTTTGGTATTTGCTCCACAAATTTACGCCTCCTTTCCTTCCTCCTAAAAAGCGTGGATTGACTTCTCCATTTCGCTACAATAAGATAGCAGTAAGAATCACGCCTCTACGCCAACTTCACCCACGCCTTCCTGTCTGTCGCCTTACATCCTGAATCGTAGAGCTGGACCAATTATCCCAGCGCTAGTAACTAGCAAGTGATGCAAAACTTCCAGCCTCATATTTCAAACACTCATAATAGAGTATTATGTTAAAGTGGTTCTATATATGCCAAAAATTGCTTGAACTCTAGCATTTCGGGTATACATGTTTACGCCATATTCACATTTGATGGTTTCTTTTTCAATCTTCATTTGCATATAGGCCTCATTGGCAAAATTTTTTCGAAATAAAACGAAAAATTCAATTTGCTCAGAAGGAAAAAAAAAAAGGAATTTGATCAGCAAACAAGATCAAGATCTCCTCCATTGAGAGTTGTGTCTTATGCAAGAAAGAACTTCAATTGTCTGGCACCTCTTTGCTTTTCTTGCTGGTCCAAACTAGGGATTCAGTACTTTATTTACATTTAATATATCAAAAGCAATTAAATGATTCACACTAAAAGAAGAAAGAACGTAGGATAGATTGGCAGAAAAAAAAAAG
The DNA here is from genome assembly GCF_003713205.1 of Coffea eugenioides. NCBI lineage: Eukaryota > Viridiplantae > Streptophyta > Magnoliopsida > Gentianales > Rubiaceae > Coffea > Coffea eugenioides. The sequence continues at coordinate 4,676,810 of NC_040035.1, forward strand.
AAAAAGAAAGACTTAGAAAGCTATCTTTTGTTGCCATTTGGTCAATTCTTGCTCATCTAACGTAAGCATCACCAAAAAAAAAAAAAAAAACATTAACTGAACCAAGATATCAATGGACATGAATTCTATCCCAGTTTCTTTTTCGCCATTTCACGGATGTCCTTCAGATCACAATGGGGAGAACAACAAAAAAAGCAGAGACACTGGTCAGGATTATAGCTGGAGCAGAATCCACGAGCAATTGTTTGGTTTTTTCCTCCATGTTCTTTCAAACATTCCTCATTGCAAGTATTGTTGTTACATGTTTTTCCAGTAGGAATAATGACTGCACATTCTCTAGTTATTGCGTCCACCTTTGACACTGATCCATTGCCTACATTTGATCATTCAAAAGTTGGAAAACAAAATTTGAGAATATTGTTAAAGCAAGTAACTAACAAAACCCCTAATTACCATTGTCTTAAAAAAAGTCAGTTTTTGCAAGTGTGTCTAAATATATTTTGTTCTATTGTTGGAAATGCGTATGTTAACGGGTAACGTCTGAATTGGACTCCTTTGATAAAGATCTAGAATTAAATTTAATTAGACCTAAAAAAGTAAATTCAGACTTGAACCCTCATGGATTTTGGTATCCAATAGGTATCTGTGGGTAATTTTCTGAACATTCAATGAATAACTAAAGTAAAAGTATTTTAAAAATATATAGAGTTCAAAAATAACATAAATACCATCTAATTTTATTTTCAAATAACAAAATTAATATTCAAGAAGTTGAATGTAATATTATGAACTCAAAGAAAAAATTATTATCAACTATTTCTATTTATCTTTAAAATTTCATTTGCACCCACATCCAATCTTTCATTTGTTTACCTTTATTTTTTCTCCTCTGATCTAACAGTCATGAAATCTTACTATATTCGATCTAATGGCCATAAAATATTTGATTATTTTATAACTTTACTTGTGTGTGTGTACACATACACACATGTATGTATGTATACACACACTATTATTTATTCATACATGAGTCTAAGTAGTGTCTGATTTGGATTTGGATTTGAGTATGGATCATAGAAAATCAGATCTTACTGAAATCCATGACTCTCTTACTAGATCTGGATCAGGATAGAGTTTGAATTTGAGAAATTAAATTCAATCCTATTCAATTATATTGGGTTTGGGTTGGATCTACATAAGATCTAACACATTGACATGTCTAGTTGGAAACTATTTAACTTCTTATTTATTCTTTGAATAGTCTCCTTACAAAGGAATAATTTTACAGAAATTAGAGAAGAAGAAACTACTGGAGAAAGGTTTTATGGAATTTAATTTAAGCTCTTGAAACAATAGTTGGAAACTCTTTTGTAGTCGTTGAAAATGCACATGCCTTGATAACTGAAGTGCATTAAAAATCATAATATTAAAAAGTGTCTATTGTGTCTTCTATGATTCTACACTGTAATCTAATCAAAACTAGTATCTTCCTCGTATTATTCATGAAGAACAGCAAAAACAGACATTTAAGGGGAAAAAAAAGAGAAGTAATGAGATTCTTTACCGACTATGATGAAGAGAAGAACAATCGCAGTTGCAAAAATAGAGTAACTCCTCATGGTTTGCCGTGGGATTTAGGAGGCTGTAGTGTAGAATTTTCAAGTGCAAAAGAAGTAGACAAATTAACATCTAGTCACACTCATATATAGGTTAGTTAACCTAGAAAAAAGTTAAACATGTTTTCTTAATTAGCACCTTCTACTGCTAATTTAGTATCATTAATTCCTTTTGTGTGGATTCAATCTAAAAATAGTTTTTTCTTAAAAAAAAAAAAGTTTAGTCCTTAATAACCGAAATTTCCAAACGTTACCAAAAAATTAGACGATGGTTAAAATTTCCTAACTTTACCAAAATTATAGTGAATAATTAAATGTTATGGACTTCATATTAAGAAAGATTCCCCGTACCTTAATCTTTTATTAACCTTAACAAAGATAGCTATAACTATCTAATAATTAACGATTTTTCTAATGAATGCCCTATGGGCACTTGTTATAACACCAAACTAAAGAAACATCTTTAGAATTGGTGCATTTTACTAAAAATAACGGTGAAAAATTCAATGATCTGAACACCAAATAAACCAAATTGTAAAAAATTAAAGGGCAAATTTCCATTTAGCCCTTTGAAATAGACCAAAGTATCGATTCGGTCCATGAAAGTGAACAAGTTTCAATTAAGCCTTCTTAACTGGAACTTTTGTTCTAAATAGGACCTTCTATCGATTTACATTTGATCAATAACGTTTAATTAAACCTTAGTGGTATAGTGAAATCTAATAATTTTTACTTACTTTAGAGCAATTAACTTCTCACTTAAATGATCCAAAAAGGATAGAATAATACTCTTCTAACCAGATTTGGAACACTGAAAATAGCATTAAAACTTTTTTTTAAAAAGATTAGAAGAGCAATATTTTATCCCTTTTAGATCATTTAGGCGAGAAATTAATTGTTTTAAAGTCCCTAAAAAATAGGTAGGGTTTCACTTTACTACTAAATTACTGTCAAATTTTATTGACCACATATCAAATGGTGAAAAAAGTTTATTTGGAATCAAATTTCCACTTTGAAAGGCTTAATTGGGAGTTAAAATCACTTTTAGGGGCTAAATTGACACTTTGGTCTACTTTGAAAGGCCAAATTGAAATTCAACCAAAATCTAATGAGTTGAATACTAAATTAAGGAAAATTTCCCACTTCTTATGATTTGAATAGAGCATAAAATTTTAAAAAAAATAAAAATACTGTAACAAACCCAATTTTTTTCATCTCTTTGCTTTTCCCAATTTTTTTTTGATCTTTTTGCTTTTCGTAGAAAATCTAACATTCTTGCAAGAAATTGGATCTCCCAAAATGCAAGGCTTGTTTCCCATCAATTTTTCAGAATGGACATTAAAAAAACTACATAGATGCTCATATCTTCTAACTTGCGTAATCAAATTAAATATTTAATGTGTTTCTTATCTTGTAACAAGACATGCATTTTTTCTTTTATTCATTTATTATAAAATTTATCTTTCATGTTTTTCATTTTTAAAGACTGCACATAGGAAATTGTTGTATCAATTGTATGTTAAACTCTTAGTTCATGATTTTGTTTAACAAAATATTATGTTAATGAAGTCACGAAATTCAAATCTATCATGATATTATTCTAGAAAAAAAATATTTGAACAACATAAAAATACAATCTCAAAATTTTCATTTTATAAATATATTTATAGTAGTACATTACTATTATGTTTTCCTCTATGTGAGCATTACTCTTTGAAATTAGGACACTTCTTATTAGTTTTTTTTTCTAATTATTTCAACTAATATCAAGTACCAAACTTCCCTTACACATCATCTCAACTTTGACTCAATTATTTATGTTTTCACTTATTCAAGGGATAATTGCAGAAACCTCCCCTGACTTTTATAAAAATAGCATTGACCTCCCCTATCAATTTTGAAATAGCACTGACCTCCCCTATCAAAAGTTGGAGGCAATTTAATAGGCAAAAGTGGGTCAATTTACTAAGGTGCCCCTGACATGATTTAATTTTACCAAATGAATGTGATGAGTACTTTCATCAAACCCAACAAAACATTTGTTAATAAAAATTACACTAAATTAACTATTTCTGCATAGTTTAACTAATTAACTAATTAACTAAATAACTAATAATCTAATTAATTAATAACTAATAATCTAATTAACTATTAACTAAATAACTAATTATCTAATTGTTAATAGTTATTAACTAATCAAACTATTTCTGCATAGTTAAACTAATTAACTATTAACTAATTATCTAATTAACTATTAACTAATTAACTAATTAACTAATTTCTATTTATCTAATTAACTAATTAACTAAAACTGTTGTCTGTCCGAAACTAACAAACTATTTGCATGTTAAACAAATTAACTAATTAACTGCTTAACTAATTAACTACCTAATTATCTAATTAATTAATTAACTTATTAACTAATTTTTGTTGATCTAATTAACTAAAGTTGTTGTCTATCTGAAACTAACAAACTATTTGCATGTTAAACTAATTAACTAATTAACTGCTTAACTAATTAACTAATTAACTAAAGCTATTGTCTATCCGAAACTAACAAACTATTTGCATGTTAAACTAATTAACTAATTAACTACTTAACTAATTAACTAACTAATTAACTAATTAATTAATTAACTAATTAACTAATTTCTGTTTATCTAATTAACTAATTATCTAATTAACTAATTAACTAAAACTGTTGTCTATCCGAAACTAACAAACTATTTGCATGTTAAACTATATGCAGTACGCATTATCTATTTAAAGTATTGGCTCTTTATGGGTATTTTATTTTCAAACATTTAATTTATGATAAAAAATCAATGTTTGTAAGTAAAATTCAAAAAGTGTTACAGTAATATCAATATTCTTACTTTCAAACATTTAATTTATAGCCCTATGCCCCTCCCTTTTTGTAGGAATATTACTGTAACACTTTTTAAATTTTACTTACAAACATTGATGTTTTTATCATAAATTAAATGTTTGAAAGTAAAATACCTATAAAGAGCCGATACTTTAAATAGGTAATGCGTACTGCATATAGTTTAACATGCAAAAAGTTTATTAATTAGTTAGTTAGTTAATTAGTTAATTAGTTAAGCAGTTAATTAGTTAATTAGTTTAACATGCAAATAGTTTGTTAGTTTTGGACAGAAAACAGCTTTAGTTAATTAGTTAATTAGATAATTAGTTAATTAATTAATTAGATAATTAGTTAATTAGTTAATAGTTAATTTGATAATTAGTTAATAGTTAATTAGTTTAACTATTAACTAATTAGATAATTAGTTAAGCAATTGTCAAGCAAATAATAATTGTCAAGCAAGTAAGGGCAAAATTGGAAGAAAATTCTTATCTCATTTCTACAAAAGCTGTCAAGGAGGTTTCTGCAACGAATTGTTACTGTTCAAGGGAGGTGAATGCAATTTCTAAACCTAGAGGGGAGGTCAGTGCAAATGTCAGAAATCTCAGGGGAGGTTTCTGCAATTATCTCCTTATTCAAATATTCCATTCTTTATACATGACTGAGGGTAGGACTTAAACTAAAACCATAAACTTGAACTATATATATTTAATTTGCATGCATCCAAGCCTATACTTTGACCTAATAGGTTTAAAGAAGAGTCTAAAACTAAGGGTGCATTTGATAAAACTAAAATCTGAAAACTGAAATTTAAAGTCTGAAATATAAAATCTAAATCCATTAAATTAGTAAATTGTTAAGTATTAAATTTGATATATTTGAGTGTATATCACATTAAGTGATAAGTAAATAGCTTATTACTTATTTTTTGGAGCAAATTTTGCCTAGAAAATTCAGTGTCACTTAATGAATTCAGATGTTTTAGTTTTAATTATCAAATGCATCTGAATATGTTAAGATCTGAATACATTAAATTTAAATTATGAATTGGATTATCAAACATGGCATAAGTATAACACTTTTCTATATTGTATATAATAAAGTGCATATTTTAAACTTTGATTTATTTTGCATACTTATATTGGTTAATTAGTTTTCTTTTTCATCTATTATCTTTGGTTGGGATAAAGAAGTTGTCTATTATTAGCAAATTTTAAAGCAACTACACAATCCTAATTATTCTTTTGTTTATTTAGTATCTTCTCTTCATGAATATAGCTTTTTGATGTGTATTCTTTTTCTCTTTCTTTAACATTTCTTACTTACATAGTTCTAATCATATCGCATACTCACAGTGATTATATTTGGAAAATGTTCAATATCTACCAACTAGATAAGAGAACAACTCAAGTTCTCCATTGATGCCAAGTGTCAAGGTGTCATTGTAAGAAGCAATTTTCGTTTCTTTATTTTGGCCATTAAAGAGTGAGAAATGTCTATTTGAGCCTTGGTGTCCAAATTCAAAGGCTTAATAGTTCCTTACTATTTAGGGGCTAATTGGTAAAAATGATTTAATTATTTTCATTTGTTCCTTTTGTTTGGTTTTTAATTGGTGGGAAAGGTCAATTGAATCCTTTTATGAAAACTAGCTCTTTAAATAGTTGCTAACTATTTAGGGTTATTTTTGTACATTTGAAATTATTTCTTTTATAATTTTCTGATCAAATACAAATAGTTGTAGACTATTTGTGGGTCCTTTTATCTCATGGGCTGTTTTTGGATTAATTAAGATAATGGAGTCAGTCTTATTAGTATAACTCATGTTAGACCCGTTAGTTAGTGAAGCACCATAATTAACAAGTGGTTAGTTTAACACTTAGCCCTAATGATTCTCTATTAATCATCATTTTTGGTTGTTGTTTAGCTTTCAGAACCAGAATTTCCTTCCCCTGTCTTTCGGTGAGATACGTACCTATAAGTCTGCAAAATCTTCACTTTTCTACCAATTCCTCCAACAACTAATTGTACTTCCTTTTGATTGCAACACCAAAAAATCCTCCACATACACGTGAAGATTTCTTTTGCCCCCAAAATCAGTTCAGTGATATTTCTTTTCCCTCAAAATCAGCTCACTTTAGGGATGAATCCGGTACCAATTTATCAATCATTTTGGTACTTGGTTTGAATTTAGCACTGAAACTCTCCTCTTTTCCCGGTATTTGATTTGAAGTGATGTTTACTTTCAAAAAAGAATTTTTAATCATGTATGGTACAAGTACAGAAAATATAGGTATGTTTCATTTTCCTCGCGTTAAAACCCTATCTTCGGGCGCTGCAGCCGATCAGCAATCAATCTCTCCATTCTTCTGGATTTCCACCGTATCTCAGAGATGAAGGTGGTCACCGCATATTTGTTGGCCTTGTAATACTCTTATACTAAGGGTAAGCTTTAAGGCGAATTGATTTTGCTATGGGAACTTAAATAAGCAACGATACGCATGGATTGGTTTTGGGACTGTTTTGTGGAATTTTCTGAAAAACATTTTGAATGGCTATTTACAAACCCCATAAGGGAGAATTTCATGAAATTACACACTAGATTTTTCTCATAGATCACAATCTTTTTCATTGTCTTTTTGGATGTTTTTTAAGTTTATTTTGTGAAGGTAAGGATGTAAGTTACTAAAAAAAAGTTATTTGACAAAACTACAAAAAAAAATTAATTCTTTCGTTGTTCATGGCAATTTCAGAATATTGTAAATTCTTAGGTACAGCATGATGAATGAGATGAATTTTTATAGAATAGAACAAATGGTAGGAAATTGCAATAGTAGATGATAATTGAACATAATTTTTCAGACAATTTCATAGATTTCTTAAGTTGATGATTGGGGCTATTGCCTATAGTTCTTTTCCTTTCACTTCAATGGACACATTTTGATAGAAATTTGTACTACTTGATACCATATTGAACTTTTAGTTTTTTCTTTGCAAATGACTCTGTTTTTTAACAAAATAATATTTCTATTTTGATTTAAAATGTAAATGGTCACCCTGAAAGTCAATGAATAATCTGATTTAGTTTGTATTATTCCATTTCTTTCCTTTTTCACTAGTTAATTGTCAATGGGGAAAGCTTGTCGTAAGTTGCACTTTGTTCTTTCTTCTTCTTGAATATTTACATATTCGGGAGGCAGTAATTTCTGTTCATTGAATATTTACAATTGCTCTCAATTATTTAGACAATACATTGTCTGTCTTTGTTTGTTTGACTTTTGAATAGCAAGTGGTAGCAATTTTTGGTTCCTCAACCAAAAAAAAAAATGGTGAGTGGTAGTTTTTTTTTAATTAGTTTTGTAATGGCCCTATCTGAGGGATCCGGTCAAATGGCCATTACAAGCTATGTTTCTCAATCAGAAAATAATGTCGCTATATAAAAGCTTCATTTCCACTACGCCCACCCGAAGGCGTGCTTATTATGCACACATAATTAATCACGCTTTCTTCCTGTTTGCTGAAAGCGTTGACTTGCGATGTAACAAAATTCATCCAGATTTGGATGTACACCCTGTTCTTAACTGATTTTGGAAACTTAATTTTAGCTTTTGATTGTCGGAAAGTTTTTTTTTTTTTTTTTTTGTTCAGCTAATCTTGAAATTTTGATTTTGAATTTTTGCCTAAAAAATCAAAAACAAGTCTTGAGGTGCTTTTGAACATTGGTTCTTGCTTACTTTTCATGCAAACAAAATTACCCTTATATTTTCAACATAATTACTAAATTACCTAAAGATTAGGTAATTTTTTACGTCGAACGTTCTCTATCTTCCTCCTATCCTCATCCCACTTCCAAATTCATCTATATCCCTTCTCTTTTTCTCATCCAACATTTAATCTTCATAAGAAAAGTGACTAATTACTTCAAAATTTGTTTAAGTAGCACAAAAATTCATTTATATAGCATATAAATGTAATCCGATCTTATTTTTTTGTCAAAATCAATTTTTTAACTTTTTCTTGAGAACACCTGTACATTCTTAAAACTACTTTTTTAAACTAATAAACTAGAACACGTGAGTTATTTTGAAAATATATGATTTTCAAGAATCAATTTTACAAAATCAGCTTTTACAAAAATAGAATCAGTTGTGATCAAGCCCATAGATTAAATTATGCCATCTCTCTTTAAGAATAGGATTTAAGAAGTGGGAAGGAGGAAAGGAGATTTGAATCTAGGACTTCTAAGTCCTAGTCTCACAATATTAGTCACTAAACCAAGTCTTCCTCAGTTTAAATTATGCCATCTTCTTGCCGCACAAAGGTGTCAATTGTACCACTAAAGACTACAAGATATTTAGCCTTAATTTGAGAACAGCTAAATATGTCAAAAAGAAAAATTTGTTCTCTTTTATATGTTCAAAGAAATCTTGCACTCCGTCATTTTGTGAACACGTTTATATAATTGGCACATATGGTGATTTTTTATCTTTGTTTTTATTTAAAAATTCCAGATTGACAAGTTCAGAGTATTAAAAGGAAGAAGATGAACAAAGAATTTCTTGCCAGCTGGTGCTTTATATGAAGAGAAGAAAATCTCACCCATGGAGATTAATTCTAAGAAAAAAAAAAACCCCATTTTGCTTGGCACTTTTTTCCCCTCTTTATTTGTGTTTCCTTACTTTTTGATCTTTCAAGTGTTGAAAAGATTGATCAACATGAATTCAAAGACTGACTGACAATAAATTCCTGTTTCATCTGGTTTGCGTATCACTATCAAACGATGGGAGGTTATTGACCTCCAGTTATGTGTTTTTCACATGAAAGATTTGATTGGAAGGCCAAATTGGACATTGATAGAGCTCTAGTATAAGCTTGAGGTAATGTCAGAAGCTTCTTAGCCCTCCCTACATAAGCTCTCTTTGTCAAATTATCATAGGCATTTTCCTCTATTGCATCCAAGATCTTGCGGTATATTATCAAGCATGACCAGACCTGCAACAATCAGACCAAGTAATTACTTGCAAGATGACATACTATCCATTCTTTCTGCGATGATGCAATCTATAATTTGATAATTTTTGTGATAAACTGTAAGTTGATTCATTAATCTTCCTTTTGGATGAGAAAGTTATGCCATCTTTTGCAAGAAATTACCGGCCAACGGCTAGCCTTGTCAAGCTGTGAAGCTCCTTCCTCAGCCTGATTGAAGTAGAACCTTGCGCGTCGAATCTGTTTTTTCATGAACTCTCTCCATCCATCTGTGACCTTTCTTGAGAAGATATCATCATCACATAATGCAAACTGTGCGAGTTCGTCTTGCGGAAGATAAACTCTCCCTCTCTGAGCACTAGCCGGAATAATAAATGATGTTCACCGATCAGAATAAGGAATTTATCAAGAATTGGGGAAGACATACTGTTTAGTAACTGATAAATACTTACTCTTCTCCAACATCTCTGAGTATGTTTGTCAGTTGATTGCCTATGCCCAAAGAAAGTGCTGCATCATAGATGCTTTGACAAGATAAATGGGATTCTGGTGCAATCCCCATTACTGGGACACTCATTAGACCAACAGTTCCAGCTACACAGTAGCAATACTGGTAGAGCTCCTCAAAATTTGCATACCGACTTTTCCATGTGTCCAGTCTCATTCCCTCTATCATGTCCTTAAAAGCCTCGAAATGGAAAAGAATATATGTTGTTTAACAGGTTAAAGAGAAGTCAAATTGTGTTTTCTATCTCAATTATTTAGTACCTTGATGTCCAAAGGGAACTTGTATACAGTATCAGTAAGTGCAGCATCGAGCAAATCGTAGGGGCGTCCATTGAAGATGTCTTCTGTTCTCTTTTCCCATCTATCAAGAGCAGCAGAGCTTAAGTAGACAGCATTGGGGCCATCAACCAGATCATCTGTCCTCCTGCACCAGACTACAGAACAACAATTTCATCGTGAGAAGAAGAAGAGAGCATATATAGGATGTGAATAGATTTGCTTCTGTATGACATGCTACTCAGTACTCAATGGTTAATCTAATCACTATGCTACTTCCATAATTTTTTTGGACTACCAATATTAAACAAGAGCTCACCATAGATAGCCCATATTGCTTTCTGTCTCTCCTCTGTCATTAGCCTTGTCCCTGCATGAGCAACATATATATGAGGCCTAATTTTATGAATTGTTCAAGAAGACAATATATCATTATCTAGTTAGTTACAACAAAAACATTTTATGCAAGAACTTCGGGAAATGGTCCCCAGTGGTGACAAGGTTGGCATGCCATCAATCCTATGCCAGGGACATCAAGGTAGCAAAGTATGATGAGTAGTGAAAATCTCTACACTGATGCACAAAACAAACGGATACAAATTTCTTTTTCTCTTGTCTGCGTTATTTATTTTTTTGTTATTTTCTATGCATCAATTGATCACAAGCACATTTGGGTAAGGTTCGGATTATGCTAATCACCTCCGGTATGTTATTATAACAAAGAAATTTTCAAAGAGAAGGGATTCCTGAGAGTACCTAAGTAGAATGTTTTGGCGTATTCTGCGCAGATTTTCTTGCATCGTTCATATGCTTCTTCAAGAAACATAGGGGGGAACTGAGGTCTTCTGAGAGCATCCTTTCTTGAAAAGCTACTTGTTTGCGATTGCCTCCGGACAATCTCATGTATATGGTGATCACTGTGAGGAATTCCTTGAATTGTCAGTTCTGGAAGGATGCGTTCACCCCTCTTGCGATCAGCTATCAGCACTTCTGCTCTTACGGTTCCTTTTCTGTATCTGTTGGGCAAGAAATTGCCATTGCCACCTTTTACAGAAGGTTTAGCCGGAAAAGAAAATGATGCAGCACACATTTTGGCAAGTTCAACGGTTTGTCTGTCTTTATGGAACTCCCAATCTCAACAACTAAAGAGGAGTTTCTTTTGTGCTTTCTCTCTTCACACTTACAGGCAAATCATTTAAAGGTTATCGAGTACTTTAAACGTGTCTACTTTAGAGTTTCATGCTTAGATGATTCAATAAAGACATGGATATGTATGAACAAAATTGGAAGACTTTCATGCATGGAGTATGGTTTAAAACATGCCTGATGTCACATGCAAAAATTTCTCTGCAGTTTATGAAGGTTGTTATGGTGGTTCGCAAAACTACGTACCAGTACTAGAACTCGATTTGATCAGTCATCAGAAAAAAAAAATTTGCTACTGATAGTGATTGGTGGTTTTCATGGAAACTGCTTGGGTGATAATTAGGCTGATGGTGCATGTAGTTTTGAATCAATATAAAGACTTCAAGATGGTACAAATGCAATAGCATTGGATTGGAGCATCATTTTATGTACAAAAAAGGTTCGGAGTTGCTTAGGTGATAATTGTTTTCAGTGTATTCGTCTTCTTTTGTCTGCTTAAATGAGGATCTTGGCCTTCTTCGATACCTTCCCCAAACAGTTGATCTTCTAGAGTCTCTCTAATCTTAGTTTTATGAATGGCTTGTGCTGCCATGTGGAGGTTAATTTCGAAATATACAAACCGAAAGTGACATGACAATGGAGTCATTGTTGGAGTCTTATCGTTTCTCCACACTCTGAATTCGGGATTCTTTTGTTATACGGAGTCATTTGATCTCAACATGATGGATTTTAAATTAAAATGCTTGCAATGAACAGGTTTTTTTCCTAGTAAAAACAAAATTAGAAAGTGACCTGGTGAATGGGATGTTCTTGACAAACTTTAGGTATCTTTTGTCTTGTTTATGTATTTTATAACTTCATAACAGGCAAATGCTATAGTTTTCAGGGCTTTTATGCATAAAAATCTGTAACAAGAGTGACATATTTGTGGCTCATCTTACTCATTTTATAATTGTTGTATCTTATCACTTAGGCCGCCTTGTGGGAGATTACACAAGCAGGGAAAACGAAAGTTGATAGATACTGTATTTGAGAAAAATGCAGCTTTGGTATCCAAACTTTGACAGATGAATAGTTTTAGTCTCCAAATTTGGACGAAAACAAATCTGGTACCCAAACTTTCAACTTTTAAGCACATTTTGTACTCTTGATAGATTTTTTTTCCAAATTGCTACTCGAAAAAGTCACGTGATAGTCATATGTCTAACAACTATTAATAAAAAATTGCCAAAAAATTTAAAATATCCTTTTGATAAAATTATTAGTTCTTAAACTTAGTATTTAGTGTCATAAAGGTATTTTACTTGATAAAATTATTAATTCTTAAACTTAATACTTATAGTGTTAAAAAGATATTTACGTGACACTTAGTGTCAGAGGAAATTTTTACATTTTTTATACAATAGTTGTCGGACATATGACTATCACGTAACATTTTTTGGTAGTAATTTGGAAAAAAATCCGTCAAGGGTGCTCAATGTGCTCAATAGTTGAAAAATTGGGTACTATATTTGTTTTTGTCCAAAATTTGGGGATTAAAACTGCTCGTGTGTCAAAATTTGAGTACCAAAATTGCATTTTTCTCTACTGTATTTTTTAGAGACCTTAGGTATTTGGTTAGGGGGAAAGATTTCGGTGGGCAATCATCAATCATGGAGTACCACTCTTGATTCAACACCCTTTTGAAAATGCTTGAGATTAAAAGAAATAAAAATACAGTTAGGCTCACTAGACCAGAGCATAAATTCAATGTAGAAGGATTTCAGAAGATTAGAGTGATGGAGAACATGTAGTTAGCTAGTCAAAGGGTGAACACACAAGGGTCTACTTGGTTTAGTGGTCAAGACACTTCAACTCTGGTCTTTGAGCAAATAATACACCATCCCATATGGGAGTTCATTAAGGTATGAACCATGTCATCAAATTGGACTACTTCTTTATACTTCCTCTTTGGAAAGTGAATCAAACTCTATTATTTCTCCAAATGAAACAAAACAAGAATGTTCATTTGTATACATATTGCTAATTAGGAATATTCCTCTTTTAAGGGAACAACAAATATGCTTGCACAACCATGCAAAACCTGGCATTAAACAATCAAAATGCTGGACCGTTTGGAATCTGACGATTCATCATGTGGCTTGTTGATTGATGATACCATTGTCTTATGTCAAGATTTCATGTGTTGGGAAGTTTCATGAATTTCTAGGTCATTTAATGTTCCTGCTCATAACTTTGCTAAGTATGCTGTTAATCTTTCAGATTCTTGTATATGGAGAAACTCTCCTCCATCTTTTATTTGTTTTGCACTTGTTGCAAATTCGATCTCATGATTAATAAAATTATTCTATTTTATTATCTAAAAAAAAAAATCAGGTGATGTCGTTCATACTCTTAATTTCTCGTCCCTCCTTACTTTCTATTACTCAGAATCAGAAACATAGATTTTATTCATATCTTAAACTCATAGTTAACACTTAACTCGATTGACAGGGCAAATAGACTAACCAAATTGTTTCCTCTTCTAATACTTAGAATCAGAAACTTAGATTTCATTAGTATCACAAAACCCGTGGTTAACACTTCAGTCGATTGACAGGGCAAATAGACTAACCAAACTATTTTGATATTTGAAACTAGCATAGCTCGCTAAGAGCTCGTTCTGGTTTAATTGACCACCTAATGAAGTCAAACACAAACAATATTTAAAGTTTTAAAACTCAATTCAAGTTTATCTTGATTAGAACAAATTTGAAATTATATTTTAAAAGTTCAACTGATTTAAACTCGACTTGATAAAAAGTAGATTAAGTTCAGTGCGATACATAAACAAGGAGTTTAACCGTAATTTTCAAACTCATTAAGCAAGAAAAACAACCTCGAGCCTGCCTTGGGTTTGATTAGTTTTGTTTACAGCACAAAGGTTGAATGAATAGAGAGATTTTTCCTACCTTCCAAAATTGATGCACATACTTCACCCTACCTCAATCTTGATTCTTGTTGCTTTAATTTCATTTGCACACATATTGCTAACGAGGAATATTCCTTCTTAAAGGGAGAAACAAATATGATTGCACAACCATGCAAAACTTGGCACTAAACAATCAGGAGAAACATTCTGATTAAAGTTAAAGTTATTTTCTTTTTCCATTTTTTTGGGATAATTTCATAAACCTCCCTCGAGGTTTCCAACAATTATAGTGAGCTCCCCTCAAGTTTCAAAAATTATACCTACCTCCCTCGCTTTTAAGGTTTATGTAACAATATAGATCCAATAGCCTATAATTTTTGACAAATATCCTAAAATACCCTTCTTCTAGAGAACAAGACAAAACATAACAAGTTTTTAATCTTTAACTTCTTATATGTGGCATAGTCACTAAAGCAAATAAAGTCCAGTGACTCCAACTCGTCTCAAAATTTATTACTTGCTAATTCTTGTCTAATGCAACTCACTACCAACACTACCAATACTAAACCAAAAATGCCCCTATGTCCCTAAGAATAAATTCATCATTACTCTAGTACTCTTAGAAATAGAGACAAAATTCTACCTTCATAGTAAAACCACATTCAATAGGTAAATAAAAGAAAGAACCAATGAGTTTTTTAATTGTTAGACTTTTTTGCTTAACAAATATAATGGTCACTTTTTTATCTTCCAACTCTCAATTTAATTTTTTTTATGTATATCACTGCCACCTTTTTCATCTTCCCCTAGTTTGACAATAAAATCCACAGTCTGCACCTTTTTAATTTGGTAACTTTAATTGGCTAACATTTGTAAAGAGTAAAACTAGTGAAAAAAAAAGAAAGGGTCCAAAATTTTTATAATAAGACAAAAAAGTACAGATAAATTTTTGGAAATGATAGTAGTGTAGTTGGTAACAATGCAGTGCGGTATTTGGTGAGGGAAGGAAGCGGTTGTAGGAGAAAAAGAAAAAAGAGTATGAAAGACAGATGGAGGGTGGTAGAGAAGAAGAGATGAAATTAAAAAATTGATAGAGATTGTTCTTTGAGATAAGGAAATGACAAGTAGAATAATAAGAAGTATTTTTCGGTTTTAAATGTCCCTTTATGAATTAACTATTAAGTGGAGGACATTTTAGTCATTTGATTGGACTAAGGGAGATCTATGTAATTATTAAAACCTCGGAGAAGCTGAGTGAAATTGTCAAAAACCTCAATAGAAGTTTCTAAAATTATCCCTATTTTTAAGGGGCCTTGAGCCATCAACCAACTATAAATATGTAACAGGTGATGTCATTCATACTTCTAACTTCTCCCGTCCCTTCCCCTTCTAATACTCAGAATCATAAACTTAGGTTCTATTTGAATTGCTATTTTGTGAAATTTTTTTTTATATATATATAAAAGGCACTGTATTGATTTGATATATATGAGTTAAAAAAATGATTGAGAAATATGTTCACGAAAAATGTAAATTTTTTTTTTTAGAAAATTGCAATCCTTAATAATGCCTTAGATTTCCTTCATGTTACATATTCAGGGCAAATTTACTAACCAAACTAGTATTTTGGTATCGAAACTTTCACTTTAGTTGGCCAACTAAGCAAGTTTTATTATTATTATTATTATTAACTAAGCAAGTTAAATACAAATAATATCTAAAGTTTCAAGCTTGATTTGATTAGCACATAATTTAAAATTGTGTGTTAAAAGTTCAATCTAATCGCACTCAGAATTGATAAAAAAATAGATTAACTTCAGTTCCATACATAAACAAGGAGCTTAACTGCAATTTTTTAAATCATTAAAAATGATTTACAACCTTTATCTTGTCGTGGGTGGGTTCAATTAATTTTGTTTACAGCACTAAGGTTGAATAAAGTTGAAATTTTTTTCCTATATTCCACCACTGATACACATATTTCATCCCTCACCCCAGAATATTCTTTTGATTCTTCATGCTTCAATTTTGTTTCTTTCTCCTTTATCTTTCTCTCGATCTCAATATGTGGGATTTTTGTTTCCCAAAAACGACTTCTAATTTTTTTTTCGACAGGAAAAAATTGAATTTAAGAAGTGGAGTGGGAAAAGAGAGATTGAACCCAAGATCTCTAAATTTTGAAATATCAACCTTAGTTACTAGATTGAAGCCTTCTGAACTAGCTGTTTTTTCAGTTCACAAGTTATACAAGAAAACATTAAATTAATAAAATCCTTGTTAACTACTAACAATTTTGAAACGTTTCTAAGTTGATTGATCTTAGGTTAATACTTTTGACTAATAAAACATCCAGGGCTTGATGTCAAAGTTATTAACCTAAGACTTAGTGTCAATGGAAAGCGTTTGTAGTCCAACGGTTAGGATAATTGCCTTCCAAGCAATAGACCCGGGTTCGACTCCCGGCAAACGCATATCTTCAGCATGTTTGAACAGAAGACTTGGCCAAGCCCTATCAGCTACATCCTACACCCCAATGTCAATCTGACTTTTTGATCTTAAAAAGAAATGACAGGTATACATTTAGCTAATCTGACAACCTACACAACAAACAAAGCAGAGAACAAACTTCTGAACGTTTAACTGCAATTTTTAAAATCATTAAAAATGATTTACAACCTTTATCTTGTGGTGGGATCTATTAGTTTTGTTTGCATAACTAAAGGTTGAATAAAGTGGAAATTTTTCTTATATTTCACCATTGATACACATATTTCATCCCTTGCTTGCTCACCCTAGAACATTATTTTGATTCTTCGTGCTTTAATTTTGTTTTTTTTTTCCTTTAACTTTCTCTCGGTCTCAATATGTGGGCTTTTTGTTTCCCAAAAAGGGCTTCTAATTTTTTCGTAAGGAAAAAAAAATTAGAATTTAAGAAGTGGAGTAGGAAAAGAGAGATTGAACTCAAGATCTCTAAATTTTGAAATCTCAAGTTTAGTTACTAAATTGAGACTTTCTCAGTTAGTCATTTTTTCAGTTCACAAGTTATACAAGAAAACATTAAATTAATAAAATCCTTGTTTACTACTAACAATTGTGAAACATTTTTAAGTTGATTGAATGTTTAAAAACCAAAGTGATACAACTTGTCCTTGAGGCGACTGATAAAACATCCATGGTTTCGTGTCAAAAGTATTACCTAAGATTCACCCCCTCATTCAAAGCGTTTGTAGTCCAACGGTTAGGATAATTGCCTTCCAAGCAATAGACCCGGGTTCGACTCCCGGCAAACGCAGGTCTGCAACATCTTTTCACGGTAGACTTGACCAAGTCTTACAAGCTACATCCCACACCCCAATATTAATCTTGCACTGACTTTTTGATCTTCAAAAGAAATGACAATTAGCTAATCTGACAACCTACATTCTACAACAAACAAAGCAGAGAACAAACTTCTGAACTTCCAACTTAATCCGGAAACTGATGATTGCTATGGACACAAGTTCCTTTCGGATGCATTTAGATTTTCTGTTTGGCTAGCTTTAGGCAGCAACATAAAATGCTCCAACAAATATGACAGCAAAATGATCAGACATTATTAATATCCCATTAACATTGCTGAAAAAGCAATCTTATCCTGCGTAGGAGTGCAGAGATTGTGCAAATTGAGTATATGTATTCTACAAAACTCGGCGTCTGTTTTACATTTGGAAAATCACCCAAGGACACCTGGAAATATAAATGGTGAACATCTGCTATATGACTGTTCTGTACAGATGGTATTTACATAACTAGAGGAATCACTTGTTTTCTCTTGAGCCTGTTGGCAAAGGTCTGAATGCTGCCAAAACCACAGATATCTTACACATTAGGAACCCAGCCATCCCAAAAATGAGGTCGTTTGGTGTCAACACCCTGGCAGCATCTCCTGAGATGTATCTTGCAGCAATAACAGCTAATGCAAAAGCCAAAACTAAGCTTGTCAGTGAGCCTCTAGATTTTCCCAGTATTTGACCCAAGTTTTCCATCCTGTTTGTTGGAACCATTTCTGCAGCCGGTAATCCATCAACCGACCTTTGCAGTAACAGTAGATATAAGAACCCTCCAATCCCACCTGTTAAGAATGCTAATGCAGCATTTTCTCCAAGTGAGAATGAGGCAATTGAGGAACCAGCAAGGATAAGCATTGCATCATAAAGCAACAACGAAAATTTCAAGTCTGCATATTCCTTCATGCTTTCTTCACTAGATAAAATCAGGCTACCAACTGAAGAAGGATGCGATTGTTTGTCATTTACCGAGGCAATGACATCCCCAGAAAGTTCGGTAACTGAACAGGGTCTAAGTTCTGCCATGGAAAAGTCATTAGCTTCACCAAGTAGTATATCCTCAAGGCCAAAGTCATATTGGAAACCCCAAAACTGCACAGGATTCTTGTCTGTTTCAGTTGACGGGGATTGATGCCGACAAATAATAGTTAAGCTCATTTGTCCTAATCTCCACTGACCTGTCATTGGCAACAAGAGGATTATGGAGATTGCAAGTGTCTAACATAGTCAAGGCAACAGTATGATACCCAGCAAAAGCTAAGAAACAACCATATATCTACCAAATTAAGTTGACAGTCAAGGATCTGATTGTTGAATAAGTACCTTGAAGCTTACAATAACAAGCATCTGAATATGACAAAACAAAACACATTTTAGATATTCCTCAAAAGATAAGGTCTTCCTTTAGCCAATGACAAATTACTTACGGTGCATCCAACCAGAGTTTGACATTGTCAATGAGACAAAAGAAGCAATAATTAGGGAAGTTATGATTAGAGTCATCAAGCATCAACTGTTACAATAACAAGCATCTGAATATGACAAAACAAAACATATTTTAGATATTCCACAAAAGATAAGGTCTTCCTTTAGCTAATGACAAATTACTTATGGTGTGTAAAACCAGAGTTTGACAATGTCAATGAGACCAAAGAAGCAATGATTAGGGAATTTATGATTAGAGTCATCAAGCATCAACTGTTACACAGTTCTCCTCAATGGTGTACCAAGATTAAATTATGTCCACGACTTCCATTATTCATGTAAGCCCTAAAGAGCTGGCATCAGCTTCTATAAATAAAGACAGGCTTAAAATTCAACTTTTATCATAAGCCAAAAACTCTCTTGATTAATGAGCTTTGCTGATTTCATATTGTTCATGTTTCTAAGAAATGGAACTCCTAAAGTTTTTCTTCAGTATGTGTCATCTCTAACCTCCATGTTAGCATATCTAGAACAATATTTGAACCTTCTATAATTGGTATAGTTGGTCCTAGCTAACAAAAGTATCAAGTTACGGCCAATGCTTTCCTCAACCAAAGACTACCACCATCAGTTGTAGGGATTTGCCAAGTATGATAAATAGCAGGGATGAAGCAAAACAAGTATGAAATTTCTTTTCCCTCTAGCGCAAGTCAAAAGATATACAGTTGACGGTCGTTTTTATTTTAAGCCTTTGAAAAAAATGTAGGAAGAGTATATCAAAGCATCTGATTACTGTGATGTATAGATGCCACAAAATGCATTACATATGTCTGAGCATCTGATCACATAAAGCACGTACTTAAATGATTTTATCCTTTTATAACTAACCTCCAAGAATTAGAATCAAATGCTGTAAAAATTGAATCAAAAAGCAGGCTAAAAGAATAATGACTCAACCCAGAAACAAGTAGCGTAGGCATCACCATCTATTTTTACAGTTTTATACATTTTTTGATGATCAAAGTGTGATTAATGAAATGTAACAGGTTTAATCTTTTCGTTACTGAAAATAATTATCAGCAGAATCTCAAAAACTGTATTCTTTATTCAATTCATATGCCTAAAACTTCTCTAAATCGAAGATATTTTTGAACAACGTAATGAATTAGAACTTCTTGTTCACAAATTCATTCTCCCACAAACATTATTGTTATTATATCATTAAGTACATCACATGGATCATGTGTTAATTTAAGAGTTCCTGGCCGCTTCATCCATACATCCTAATAAGTTGCCTAATTGTCTAAGAATTCAGACACCCAGTTTACCACCATAGGATCTTGGATGAATTTAAGCTTCAGGTAGGTTCATTTTTTTTCCCCAAAAATTCTAATTAATTTTCATAGAAACCTAGATAAAATGTCCATATAGCCCAAAACTTCTGTGTGAAGATCAGTTGACACATAGTGATATTTTTGCAGCAACATTCACGCTCATCAATTGCATAATCCATTGGTAATCACTGTAAATGATTCAATATCTTACTAGAATCTCAACAGAACTCCTTAATAGTTAGATTAAAATGCAAAGCAAGTAGGAGTGAATAGACTATAATACACGTATAAGTGCAATCTTCTGCAACTAGAATTCTTGCTAATGCATATCCAACCGTTTATAATGTTTCTGCATTCTTGTGTGCTTAAAACCCCTGCCCATGCAGCCCTTTTTCTTGGGTCAGGAAACTACATAACCCCTCATACAATAAGCCATCGTTACCAAGATGCTGCTTCCACCATCATTTATTTGGTATTATGCAGAAAATAGAGACCATATATGGAGATCAGAACTGATTTTTTTTTATAATTTCTTTCCTATCAGTCCCTCAAAACTTACACAGCTTCGCAGGAAAACCTTGAATGTCACAGATAGCATCAGCTTCCATGACAAATTAACAAAATGAGAAACTTCATCATGTTCTCACTTAAAACAGGGACAAATTTTTATTAAAGGATCCTAAATTCTTTATCAAGCACAAAGAGATATGCTTTTGTAGTCAGTGCACCGAATTGGAACTCATATCTGGAAAAGGCTACCTGACTCAAGGCCTACCCAAATGGCTGCAATCTTCTCAAGTGTTGGTCCCCAAAATATGAACTCATCAATACAGCCTCTCCTAAAATGGAGAACTCCAGAATTGTCATTGTCACCTGACTGCAACGACTGATCTTTTGCCAGAGAAGCTGGTATTCTTTGAAGGATAGAGTTGCTGTTATCATCTATGAAGCAAAGAAGCACTCCAGCATTTGAATCAGTTAGACTGGACCCATACATGCTACTAGTCTGTAGTTTGACTTTGTACAATGATTCACAGTTTTGCACCTTGAGAGAATAAAAAATCTGTTCCAGTGAGGAAGGCTCGTAAATTTGCACTTCTGAGGCCGGCAAAAGTTGAGCTGGTTTTGCATAGTCCTGAAAATCTGAAGCAGAAATTTAGCATGGAATTATTAATATTGACTAATTAGATGCCAAAGCAAATTGTTACCAGCTGAGAACAAGATCAAATAGCTGAATTTGTTAGAATGGTAATCCTGATGATGGTTAACGATCAAGGAAAAGGGGGAAATGATAAAATTGAGCTACACCATAGCCTGGTATTGATAAATGTTTCACATGCTATCTCTGTGATATTCTTGGGTACAACTCATCCCTCTTTTAGCTGTAGGGGTTTAAGTCCCAACCATCGTACAGAAGTACTCCTTGGACTCGGCTATGGAGAGAGCATAACCGTAAAACGACGCCCATACAATTTCTTGAAGGTAGATTTCAGAAAACCAAGGCTGGCGGAAGGTTGTTTTACCTATTTCACTACATCATATGCATGTGCTTGTGTAATGCTTTAAAATTCATGGAACTTGTATCCTAATTGTTT
Organism: Coffea eugenioides; assembly: GCF_003713205.1. Classification (NCBI taxonomy): domain Eukaryota; kingdom Viridiplantae; phylum Streptophyta; class Magnoliopsida; order Gentianales; family Rubiaceae; genus Coffea; species Coffea eugenioides. The sequence continues at coordinate 4,698,801 of NC_040035.1, forward strand.
GAGTCTCATAAATTTTTGTCCTATAAACAACCCACCAAGAACCATCTTTTTCCCTATGCCTCCAACAAAGTCGAAACTTTTGCTTATGCACATACATGCCGAAGATCATAGAAAAACCAAACAAAATACTTACGTACAAAATTAAGAGAAAGAACATGGAAAATGGTGCTGCTAAACATTAAGCATTTTATTGCTCTATTGGTTCACCAGCAAAGACATTTTGCTATTCTAAAATAAATTGCAGCCCGGAAATACATATGTACAAGACTAATTTCTCATTTATCACCCAATTTTTTTTTACAAGGGGGAAAAACACTTCCCGCATTGCTAGTTCAAAAATCACCATTATGAAAAGAAAATAAAGAAAAAGCAAACACATTTCATGCAACCTAATCATCTATCTTTCTAAAACAAGCCAGCTCATTTGTCAATAGCGCTTAATCACACAGAAAAAAGAATCCATCCCCTATTCCTAAAAGTAAATATATCCATAGACAGATTACAGCAAAGAAGGATTCAAACATGTGCTACTTGAATGAAACTTTAACAAAAGAAATAGAAAAACACAAATTAATGGCTATGGTAGGAAGAAAAGATTGTACCTTGAAAATCCCATTTCTTGGAGTAAAGAACCAGTGGAAAATGTCTAGAACGAGTGCCAACCCTTCTAATATGAATTGGGTTTTTTGAATATCTTGCTGGAAATATAGTGCCAGCAGCAGAAATCACATGCTTCAGTGAAACTGACTCCATTCTTCTGCAGACAATCCCCAGCAGTTCTTGAAAACTGACAAGAATGTCAGCTGCTTCTTGCTTGGATCAGTTGAAGTGGAGATATTTTTCTTACTGTTGGCTCCCAAAGATAAAACCCAAAAGAACTCGAAGGCCTATATCTATTTGAGGAACCATCCAGTCGTTTTTCCATGATTTAGGCCCATAAGATGATCACTAAGTTGTGTCAGCAACTGGGCTGGGCTCACAAGCGTTTGAAGGCCCATGTATTCTCATTTCCTTCTAAATTTTTTAGACTATTTTTCCCCTTCTAAGGCAGGATTTTCAAGAATAATATTTGGGTTGCTTCAATTCGCACCCCTCCACAAAATAACATATAGTCATAGTTATAATTTTATGATAAAAAGCTGACTCAAATAACTTAGAAAATATTCCTTTTTTTTTGGGAATGAATTGTTGAATATCACTTAGAATTTATGCAAGGATTACTTACAGTTTAGGGAGATAAGCTAATAAAGCCCTCACCCATGGTTATGAACTATATTATTGGTAACTTTTTTGCCTGATTTCTTGAGAAAATATTGCAAAGCAATTGAGAATTGGCTCTCTTTATCTCTCTATGGAAGTAATATTTTGAACATCTGAATTAATTAAGTGGTACTGAATTTTTAAGACAAAACTTGCTCCAAAAAAAGTGATAAACTATTCACTTATCATTGAATGTGATGTATACTCAAATGTACTTGATTTAATATTTAACAATCCAATAACTTAATGGATTTAGACATCAAATTTCAATTTTCAGATTTTAGTTTTATCAAACGCACCCTTAGAAGAGAAATGGGTTTCACTTAAAAAGCTAATTAGTTTTGAAACCTAAAATATAAGTGGGGAATGATAGACAATAAAATCTAACATTTTTATTGAATAATTTATTGTGAGCAACAAAACAATAAATATAAATACACTAACTTTGATACCTATTTCTGCCCCAAATATCCATCTACCAAATACCCCTTAGATAATTGCTTTGGTGTTTCACGTGCTTTTTTTTTTTTGATCAATTGTCATCATCTACATCTATTCCTACTCCTAAAAGATCCTATCTAGGGGGTGACCTAACAGGGTCACAAGGAACCGATAGGGATTAAACCGCCATCGGATATGGATTTAAGAGAAACCACATTAAGTGACAACTTTGATGAGGGGCAAATACAGTTGCAGTTGGTGCACACGCCAAGTACGGTTGCAATTGGTGATTTAATTTTTTTTTTTTTTTTGCCAATGATCACTTGTCTACTCTACACCTACTCCTACTCCTGCTCCTACTGTAACTCATTCTAAGGGGAGGACCCAACTGAGCCTATTGGGGAACCAATCAAGACTGAACCACCATCGGATCAAACAAATGCATTACGCACCCGTATGGATTTAAATTACTTAAAGTGGCAAGACGCAAGTCACATATAGTGACAAATAGTGAGAGGCTAGGTTTAAATCTTTAACCTCCTATCCTACCAAATCTTAAGGGTAAAATACAAGGAACCCCCTGTGGTTTCACGAAAAGACACCTCACCTTCTTATCGTTTAGAAACCTGCACATAAACACCATAAACCTTATAACTAAAGTGTAAATTACCTTTTGAACCGGCTTAGTTACTGGCAGAAGGTCAAATACCCTGGCAGGCTGTCCAATTCCTTCACAAAAAAGAAAAAAGTTACTGTCCAGGGAAACTAATTTGTACAACGTCGACCAAAGAGATATCTGCGATTCGACTTCACTCTCCCACCCGATATAAGCATACAGAAGAGAGAGAAGGCAGAAGCGAAGAGATCCGCAACACTCCTCCTTTCTCCAGTCTTGCAATGGTATCAGCAGCATGCGACACCACCAAAGCAAATTTGCTATGAATCAGATTCTGCCATACAGATTGACAAGAAACGAGCTTTGTCAGGAAAATTGGTGCTGATAATCACGTGAATGCAGATGTCAAAAAGAAATGTTTGCCAAGCTTGAGAAGATTGAAAATAAGAGATTGTAGCTGTTACGGACTTCGAATCTGAGGAGAAGAAAGTGCAGTGAGGCTTGTTAAAACAGAGACCCAATGCTTCAGGTCTATAGGAACAACATTGATGAAAGAGGGAATATGGTATCGCAAGATTTTCCATCCAAATTTTTTATTCTGAGTTTGAATATCCTTCAGAACACTCTGCAACATGAGACGACCTTTAGTAGTGAAGACATACCTTTCATTGTTCAGAAACGGGAGAGTTGAGTTCTAGCTTTACCATGTCTGTCATTGAATGGATCCTCAGGTGAAAAATTGCTAAAATACATAACCAGTTCAATTTCCATATATGGCAAGCAAATTTAGTCAATGAAATTCCATCTGGAAGTTGTAAATTTTTAAAAACCAGAAGACACACGGATCAAACACTTTATCCAAAACCTGTGCCCACTTAAAAAGCAAAAAGACAAAAAAAAAAAAAGGAATTAGCAGAAGTTGAAATACTGGTCCTGCGGATTTATTTACTATTTGTATTTGTAGCCCTGGGTTAGTTCTTCACTACATTAATTTCGAAGAGACCGGTTAATTTTGGCTCAGATCTGCTTTAGCCTTTGGAATTTGTTTGAACCTTGCCTGAGTGTAGCAATCAATGAAATCCGATGTTGTAATTTCGATTCTTTAATCTGTAGTGGATTACTCTCCATTCATGGGGATCGAGAAGGGTGCTGTTCTGCAGGAAGCGAGGGTCTTTAATGATCCTCAATTGGATCCTAGGAGATGTTCACAGGTCCAGTTTTCAGCCTGCCTTGTTACCTGATATTCGACCTGCACATCCGGTTAAAGGTCAATTTCCACTTTAGTAATGAAGTTTAAAGTGTTTATGTGCAGGTTTCTGAACGATAGGGGAGTAAGGTGTCTTTTCGCGAAATCACAAGGGATTTCTTGTATTTTACCCAAATCTTAAAGACGATGACGGTGGCCAACAGCTTTGGGCTATTGGTTAGTTGGTGATTTAATTAGCTCATTACTTTTCAAAATTAGCAACAGTATTGAAACACATGCTACAGTGTCCACTTGACCACCCTATAGGTGAATTACAGTTTGCACCCGGGAACTATAAATAATTGTAGTTTACACTCTGAAACAAAACTATCAATTGTAACACTTGAGAAGATAATTAAACACATGAAGTATACAGACAAGTACATTCCACAAGCAAAAGTTTTGTTGTGTTGTGAAATCCCCTGCTTCACCCACTTTCATGCAAACAAACACTTTCTTTGGCTACCACAAAAGTTTTAGAATGAAAAGCCAATTTGACGACTTATCTTTCGTTATCCATTTTTCTTCTTTTGAGTTTTGTTGGACTTTCTCTAATTCAATCATCATCTTCCTTTTTTTTAAGCGAGAGGTAACCACGACCTCTTATTTATAATCATTCACACTTTACCATTCAACTCTACTCTCCCCCCTAATTCAATCATTTAATCAAGAATTTGTTACTTACAATCTCTCCTATCTTATCACCAAACCATACTCTCTCCCTAACTCAATCATCTTTTATATATATAAGATATCATGTTCAACAAGTTTTTGTTTTTACGTGTAAGTAGGAGTTCTCGAATTCAAGATTTCTCATACTCTCTTCCCCTGAATCACCCAATCTATCTCTTCTCCTGTGTTTACCACGATTTGACGACCCATTATTTAACAATCTTATCATACTATTCTCTAGACATACATCATAATTTGTTTTTCTTTAATTACCTTTTTCATGTTACATATATCACATTACAAAATGTGATATAGTCAATAATACAAAAACTATAATTTTCGAAATAATTCTTAATCCAAACAAATACTGCCGACAATTACAGTACCTCATCAAAGTGACTTCAAATGTTGGCCTTAGATTAATTGGATGGCATATGTGTGCAATTTTGGAATTTACACTAAAATATTACTGCTCTTGCATTCAAATTTGAGATTTATATATGGTAAAATACCACGTTGGAAATGATGATAACATTGTCTAAGAGATTCCTGTTCTTGGTCCAATATTTTGAGCGCTTGGTAGAAGATAGCCAAATCTCTTGATTCCAGCGGCCGATTATTTTGACCCTCCAAATGCAGAACGGAACGCCCATGCTGCCACCAAAAACCAAATAAAGGAGAACCGACACAGGCACTTGGAAACTAAAGACACGAAAGGTAAGGCCACGTGTATTGTGCGAAAGCGAAACTCTGTCTGTGTGTGTGTGTGATATATATATATATATTTTTTTATTTTTTTTTTGTGGTAACAATTGTGTGCATTCAACTGCACTGTGTTGTGAACTGCTACTAAGAGCCAAAAACTAAATCATAAATAAATAAATTACAACAATATTTTTATTAAAAATTAATAAAAGAAAAATAAGGCCACGTATATATATTTTGTGTGTGTGTGTGTGTGTGTTTTGTTAGTTTTTCTTTTCATTTTCTCTTTTTTCTGTAACAAATTAATGTGTGAATTCAATTGCAATATGTGCTACTTAAGAGCCAAAACTAAGCCAGCCCCCCATGGACTATTGGAGAATGTAAGAGTACACACCTGCCTACAACATATAAACAAGCCAGCCAAGACGTATGGGAGAGTCTTTAAAGCTATTAAAATCCATATGCACAAAGGCAAGAGATGATGGTCCATAAGAGAAGCCCTACTTTATATCTACAAGAAGCATGGAATTTAATAAAATGGCAGTTGACTTGAATTTAATATGATTCTTCTTGTTGTGCTCTAATGGCACATTACAAGAGTTCTGCACAGATGTTTATGCATTTCAGGGTCAGCTATAATTTTGAAGTCCTAATAGTGAATCAACCCTCTTTTTCTTCTAAGTATGCTTTGTGAGGACCATTAAACAATCAAAGAGAAAAGAAAAAGGAAAATTTTGATATTTAAATAGCTTGCTAATCGTACAATTAGCAATTATTGGCAAATTGTTACTTTGTCATTTTGCTATCAAGGTCATATCTGTCCAAAAATTGCCGCCCCAAATAGATAATAACCTAAAATTCCATTTTGTGTGCATTATGCTCAAATTATTTGCACTTTTGGCCATTCACGAGCTCTAAACTACCTATGTACGTGCTAACCTTTCCAAATTTTACTAATAGAGGGTGCTAATTGAAGTGTTTATGCTTTAGAGTAGCAGCTGCGGATTCCCTTGTCAACAAAAAAAAAAAATACAATCCAAAATTGTCTTATTCATTCTTAACATTGGATCCTTTTATAAGAAAGAGATCAAGTAAGGCAGACTTTTGGATGAATTATCAACTAACTTCCTATAAAATTTCAAAATTACAATTTCCAATCAAAAACTGAATTTTGGAAAATTGTGTGGTTTTAATATCTAATATGGAGCACCACATTTTGGAGAAGTTTGGCTGATAAATATCGTGTAGTTTTAGTATAATGTAGATTTTCCTCTTTACTTTTTAGGTAAGCAAATTTCCCATATAAGCACCCTTTGACCTTCTACCTAACGGCATTGGTTTCTCTACGCAACCTACCACTTTTAGTATTCTATTCTATGCTCTATGATGGTCTAATGACCAATAACGCTACTCTGATCTGATTCCTGATTCCCCCACCTTGTCTTCACTACATTCCTCATCAAGAAATGGAATTCTCTCTTCAATGATACCTCCCCAGATTACTATCACCCCAGTACCAATCCTCCAAGCTTTCTCTTAACTGAATTTCTCAAGGAGGCCGGGTTTGTGGAATCAATCAGAAATGGGAACAAACATCAACAAGCCAAGTAAATCTCCTCCACGTTCAGCACCACCACAAGATGACCAAAACTGCCCTGAACAGCTTCTCCCCATAACCACCAGCTCCCCCACCGCGAAAACTCCCAAGAAGCTCACCCTCATCCCTCTCATATTCCTCATCTACTTTGAGGTTGCTGGGGGGCCATATGGAGAAGAGCCTGCAGTTCAAGCTGCAGGACCTTTACTGGCCATTCTTGGCTTTATCATCTTCCCCTTTATTTGGAGTATCCCTGAAGCTCTCATCACAGCTGAGCTCTCCACTACTTTTCCTGGAAATGGTGGCTTTGTCATCTGGGCTGATCGCGCTTTTGGCCCCTTCTGGGGTTCTCTCATGGGAACATGGAAGTTCCTCAGTGGAGTTATCAACATAGCTGCCTTTCCAGCTCTTTGCATTGACTATCTCAAGAAACTCTTCCCCATCTTTTCATCAGGCCTGCCAAGACAGATGGCAATCTTGATTTCAACTTTGCTTCTATCCTTTCTCAACTACACAGGTTTAACTATAGTTGGATATGCAGCTGTTGCTTTAGGCCTGATTTCACTGGCACCATTTATACTAATGTCCTTGATAGCAATCCCACAGATTCATCCTCACAGGTGGATCAGTTTAGGCCAAAAGGGTGTGGAAAAAGATTGGCGTTTGTTCTTCAATACATTGTTTTGGAACCTGAATTTTTGGGATAATGTTAGTACTATGGCAGGTGAAGTTGATAAGCCACAGAAGACCTTTCCTCTAGCACTTTTGTGTGCTGTGATTTTCACTTGTTTGGGTTATATTATTCCTCTTGTAGCTGTTACTGGGGCAATATCTGTTGACCAAAATTTATGGGAAGCTGGATTCATGGCTGATGCAGCAAAAATGATTTCGGGTCAATGGTTGAAAATTTGGATTGAAATTGGAGCTGTTTTATCAGCAATTGGCCTGTTTGAAGCTCAGTTGAGTAGCAGTGCTTATCAGGTTGAAGGAATGGCTGAGATTGGATTCTTGCCTGAGTTTTGTAAAGTAAGGTCAAAATGGTTCAATACACCTTGGCTGGGAATATTACTATCAACTGCTATTTCACTTGGTATTTCATATATGAGTTACACAGATATCATATATTCAGCAAATTTCTTGTACAGTTTAGGAATGCTTTTAGAATTTCTAACTTTCCTTTGGTTGAGGAGAAAATTCCCCACCATGAAACGGCCTTATCGGGTTCCCCTGCCACTACCGGCTCTGGTGGTTATGTGCCTGATTCCATCAGGATTTTTAGTGTACATAATGGCTATAGCCTCCAAGACTGTGTATTTGATGAGTGGCCTGATGACAGTTGGTGGGATTGCTTGGTATCTGTTGATGAACTTGTGCAAGGCGAAGAAGTGGTTCAAATTTAGTGATGGCTATGCTGAGGAAGAATCATGAAGACAAAGATGTTTGCATCTTTTAGTTCAGCCTTTTTTTTTTTTTTTTTTTGGGCAATGTAGCAATTATAGGAAAACAAGTTGAATGCTTTTCTAGTCTTGTCCCTGTAGGAATTGATGGAATGGTGCGGGGTACATGCTTCCAAATGACTTATTGTCTTGCCATTGATTCTATGTTTTGGAAAAATTCATAATTTGGCTTTGCCTTTTCTTCTTGAGTTTCTAACCACCTGAATTCATTGAATAGACTCTTCATCTTGAAGGGATAAGAGAATACTTAAGAGAAGAGCATACAGCTGGTGACATGTGCTTGATGTGCCTTAATATCTTGATTCTCAGAGTCAATGCAGCTACTATTATTGCACTTTAAAAATACTTTCTCCAAGATTCTGTGCTTTAGACTAGTTTAGTTGACACATTTTTACTTGAGAGGTAAAACTCCTAGAGATCCATTGTACGAGGTGAAATAGAAAAGATGTTTAGTACTTGGTTTTTTTATATGAAAAAAAAAGGCCAAAACTCTTGTGAAGAACATTGCAATCTTTCAAAACCATCATGCATAGAGCTCAAGTCTACAAGGTTTCGGACACATAACATGACCCCATAAATTATAATCCAAATTTGTGAGGCATGTAGTTCTTTAATTTTTTTTTTTCCCTTTTAATGGCAAGGGGCATACATTTGAGTGACAAAATTTTAAGTGAAAATTGTAAAATTCAAGATTATGAATTAGGTATTGACTGGTATCTGTTTGATGATACTCATAGTATCTCTCAAGATTCACCAACCGTGGAGAGTGCTTTTCTGGTCACTATCAATTGCCTTGACAAAACCAGTTCTACTGGTCAATGGGGTGGAAGAAAACCTCACGGAAAAGCCAATGTCTGATTTGCCGCTGAATATTATAGGAAAATGAAGTCCAAATTGCACATAGAGTAATAATATCTGATTTGCATCTTCTACAAAACCCTTAAATATCTTCGAATTGATTGACACACTGGAGACTTTCATGAGGATTAGAGTGGAAGGTTTGTTTATTAGAGCATATTTGCATTTTCACTTTACAGGATGTTTTATCAGCACGAATCAAGAAAAGAAAAAGGATACCAGAATTTGTTCTGGCACTTTAACCCTTTATGAATAAGTGAATAACCTTTTGATTGATTGGAATTTGGAATGCTTGCTGATTTTGAAATCCTTCCTATAGTTTTGGCTGTCCTGTACAGGAAGGTGGAGGATAGTATGCAGGCCATGATAAAGATATTTTGTGTGAGTATCTTGACTAGATTAGTGTCTTGGTCACCGTTGCCTATTAAGACAAAGCTGGGAAAGGAATACTAAAATAATTACCAGTTTGTCTAACATATGCCTTATGGGCTCCTCGTTAAAATATATTTCAGATATTATATTTTTAAAAATATAAAATTAATTAGAAAAGTAAATAAATATAAAAGAGGGGAGGTAATATTAAATAGAAAAAGTTTATAAATGTAAGAGACGATAATAATTGTTAGTATTGTTAATATGCGTGTGTATATATATATATATATATATGATAGATTTGTTGAATATTAAATGTGTTAACGAGTAATCTGTGAGCAATCACTAGAAAATCCCAATAATTATATATCATCTTGCTTCCGAATTGTATGAATTAGTGGGAATGTTATAGGAAAAGTCTCCTGCCTGGATGTGCTATTGTACTCACGAAAGAGCGAGTTCACAGTTCGATAATAGAGTGGTTATAGTTGTCATGCACGCGATAAACAATCAGCCTTTCTTTACTTTTTCGATAGTCAAGGTATGACCATTAACTATTTCCCTAACCAAGAAATACCCTAGGTACGACCATAGGATTTACTTTCTCGATTGCATTAAGAATTAGAAAAACCCAACCCTAACCAACAAACACGCTACGAGGGTTCGTTTAAGTTAGATCATACGCTTCCCTAACATGAAACCAATCACACTGGTATTAACCAGTCAAACAATTACAGATTCAATCAATTAATCTGACAGTAGATTATTAGGTTAATTCGAATATCGGCCCCTTGACATTCAAATAACATAACAAACATAAGAAGTTAAACCAGGAAACGTACAAATACTAATGAATAAAAGAAATAAGTAAAATAATTCGGTCTCACAGATGTTTGGAATCGAGTCTTCAAGTTGATTTTCGACTAGAAAAGAAGATTAGTGGCTCATCATTGGGAAAAAAATCCCAACGCCAAAGCTTTTACAATTTCACCAAAACCAAAGCCAAGGAGCAAGGAGGCCATCGTCTCCTTTAAGGAGAAAAGACCAAGCTGCCATTCTTCCCCAAAGAGTCGTGACACTCCCATCCAGATTGTTCCATCGCTTCCATATCAATCAAACGGGAATGTAGCCTTATTTTTCTTGTTTCCTCTTTTGACTTCTTAATTGATTGGTTTTCTAATACCAATCAAATTCCTAAAAGAAAGTCCTATTACAAATCAATTTCCTCAAGCTTTTCTTTTTCTTGAGAGAGACCCGCTAACAAATTAGGAAGTTGACTTAGATTGGAAGACTGCCAAATATCAATCCCGATTTTTCGGCATTGAGTAGTGAGTTTAGGCACGCCCACGTGCGACCGTTAGATGTTTTTCACTAGAAAATCTTCATTTAAGCACTTTTCATTCCTACTCCTGAAATAAGTACAAAATATCAAATATAAGTAGAATCCGACAATTAAAATAATATTTGGCTAAAATCAATGAGAAAATAATTATAAATTTAGCAACAAATTATGACCTATCAATTTCCTTCACACCTAAACCATGCTTGTCCTCAACTATGAGAACACAAATCAAGCAATCAAATTCAAACAATGGCTATTATTCGAATCATCTATTGCCAAGATACAATTAAAACATATGTCAAGTATTAGTGGCAATTTTTCAAAAAAATATTTCTCCAGTTAGGTTTCAAGATCAAGGACTCTTTCAATTTATAACTAACTAATATAAGAATATCAAATATTCAACCAGCATCCATAAGCAAATGGTTCGACTATTAAACAAAATCTCAACATTAAAATTCATGGATCAGCGGGCTAACAATTCATTCAAACACTTCCACATTTTTCACTATTAACACATCTTTTTCTAAAATATCCCCACACTTGATTGATTTTTTTTTCCAGGGAGAATGCTTAGTCTTTAGCCATTTAAGCATTTTAACGCGAACTCCGACATTGGCCAAATGAAGGAGCTCGGTTACTCAGCTATCATCGTTTAAAAACCACATACTCATAGCGATCATCACTTTTTGACGCGAAAATCGACACTTGTGGTGAAGACCTCCGGTTACTAGACAACGATACTAGCGGAGTATAGCCGAATACTATTCATAAATAAGCACCAAATTAAAACTAACAATTACACAAACCCGCTCTATTTCTTAATCATGGAGAATTAAGATTAATAGTTGAACCAATTTGCATAAAAAATACTAGACAAATATTGACAATACTTAGAGAAGTTAACCACAAAGTGCAAAAGTCACAAAATCTCAAATATTCACCAAAAAGATACTCTTAGATTTAACCATGTCATACTTAACACCTTAGAGTGTAAAATCTTAACAATAGAAAAATTTGAGATATCTAATCATCGTTATCAAGAACAATCACAAATATGCACAAAGATAGGTAAAAATTGAATAAAATTCCACAAAGTCAAACAAAAAATTCCAACAAAAATGCCTACACTTGCACTTTTCCAATATATTATCAATATACTACTTCCCCCACACTTAAATCTTACATTGTCTCCAATGTAAGAGATAAATAATAGAATACGAAACAAAAAGGGACAACGAAACTTCCCTGAGCACGTAATGGAGGGTCTCGAGCAGCTATGGCATAAGTGGGAATGGTGGTGTGAAGCCAATATGGTGGACCTCCACCGCCCCCAAACCAAAATCAGAGATGCCAACAAATAGCGGAAACAGAGATGGTCATGGGTAGTGGCTAGCGGCGGCAGCATGGTGTGGTAGCGATAGTAACGAGCAGAAACAACGCAAGTAGCGGCGATGGCATGCGAGCAGTGATTGGCAGCCGCGTACATCCGCGGAGAGAGGGAGAGATAGCAGCGGCAGTAGGAAAGGAAGAAAAGGGGAGGGAGAAGAGAAAGAAAAAGAATAGGGCACCGTTGGTTTTTTTTTTGAACCGCTGCGTTACACGTGGGCATGCCTAACTGCCCTCGAGTCTTCTGACTAACCCTTGGAAATTAAGTTGCTTAAGCGTGACCACATGGCGTGGGCACGCCTAACTAATGCTGAGTCTTCTGCCGAAGCAACGAAAATTTCATACCTTATGCGTGACCACCTGACGTGGGCACGTCTAACTATTGAAGAGTCTTCTACCCACAGATAAAAATTGCATGTCTTAAGCGTGCCTATTTGGCATGGGCACGTGATAACGATAAGAAGCCTGCTAACCATCAACAACGAAAAATTAAGCCACCAAGTATGAAAAGTCTAAGAGAAACATATTGAAACACATAATAAATGATAAAATAAAAAAAATTAACAAACAACTAAAAAAATGGATTGGATAGCCTCCCAATAAGCGTCTTCTTTAATGTTTTTGGCTAGACATTGCCATGTTTATTCACGGAGGATAAAACCGTGTAGCTTGTTTCAGTGTTTCATCTTCTATGTAGTCCTGATATCTCTCGTAAATAGAGTAATTATTAAGCACACGAGATACAGTCTTCCATGGATTAGTAGATGGCGCCAAATAAACATGTAATGACCTTAATTCTTCACTCACTCCTCCATCACGAGCACTTATTGGTTCGAGATATTTTGTCATCGCAACTCTTAACTTATTCCTATCATGAAACTCAAAAATCATCTGATATAATAAAATCAATCTCACTAGCAGGAATTAAAGAATAAGAGTCTGGGGGATATTGATTAAGGAATGGAGAAGATGTCACCGCATTTAGAGATTGTTCACTAGATTCATTCACTTGAACAATTTGATATTGGGGTCCTATTTCTTGTACTTCAATTCCCTTTTCAACTACATCTTTAGATTCTTCTTCTTGAGACTCTTGCAGTTCCATGTCATTTGTTCGGATAATTGCACTCTCATCTTCTTTAAGGTCGATGTTGGTTTGTGAGGGCAATTCTTCACACATTTGAGAAGCTAATTGTGTTATCCTTGATGTCAATAGATGCACTTGATCTGCCAGGTTATGAATGCTCGTTTTTGTCTCCTGATGAAATCAATATGTGTTAGTAGCTAGTAATTCAATCATTTTTTCAAGGGACATACCTGACATGGATGATGGTTGTTGAAACTCTTGCTGCTGAAAACCTATTGGCTCTTTTCCATAATTAAGATTGGAATTATCCCATTATCCTTGATCATACCCGTTTGAATAAGAGTCATATCATGTTTGATATTGAGGTAGAAAATCTCCAAAAGTATTGATTGGAGCACTTAGGTCATCGTGAAATGCAGGGCATATGTCGGTTGAGTGATCTGAGGCAAAATAAGTTCCACAATTTGCAACAGCTAGTGATCATTAGAAAAAGCATAAGTCTTATAACCCCTTCTAGATATAAAATCCAGTCTATCACCAAAATATGGAATGTTAGCAACCGTAAACTATATATAAAAAAATAAGAGAAAAATAAAAAATGAAAACAAGGTGAACTTAAAAAAGAAACAAATTAATTAGGCACCAGTCCCCGACAACGGAGCAAAAAATTGATAGGAATCGAGTCTGTGCAATAATAAATATCTACTCGAGAAAAATACAAATTTTGTATATAGCGATGAGTAGGGTCGAATCCACAGGGATTGGGGATAATTCATTTCTTCCAGAGTCCGAAATATGGGGGTTTTTTTGGAGAATATAAAATAACTAATTAACTAACTAATGAAACAATTAATAGAAATAAACAGGAATTAATCAATAACCAATACGAATCTGGTCAAAGGTGCAACTTTTCAGACACGGTTCATTCAACTGATCATCGATGCAAAAATAATTCAATTACTCATTAATAGAGTGGTTATAGTTGTCATGCACGCGATAAACAACCAATCTTTCCTTACTTTTTTGATAGTTAAGGTACGACCATTAACTATTTCTCTAACCAAGAAATAACTCTAGGTACGACCATAGGATTTAATTTCTCGATTGCATTAAGAATTAGAAAAGCTCAATCCTAACTAACAAACACGCTACGAGGGTTCGTTTAAATTAGATCATACGCTTTTCTAACATGAAACCAATCACACTAGTCGCCACTGTTATTAACCAATCAAACAATTACAGATTTAATCAATTAATCTGGCAGTAGATTATTATGTTAATTCGAATATCGGGCCCTTGATATTCAAATAACATAACAAGCATAAGAAGTTAAACCAGGAAAAGTACAAATACCAATGAACAAAAGAAATAAGTAAAATAATTCGGTCTCACAGGTGTTTGGAATCGAATTTTCAAGTTGACCTTCGACGAAAAAAGAAGATTAGTGGCTCATCGTTGGGAAAAAAATCCCAACGCCAAAGCATTTACAATTTCGCCAAAACCAAAGCCAAGGAGCAAGGAGGACGTTGTCTCCTTTAAGGAGAAAAGACCAAGCGGCCATTCTTCCCCAAAGAGTCACGACACCCCCCTCCAGATTGTTCCATCGCTTCCGTATCAATCAAACGGGAATCTGGCCTTATTTTTCTCGTTTCCTCTTTTGACTTCTTAATTAATTGGTTTTCTAATACCAATCAAATTCCTAAAAGAAAGTCCTATTACAAATCAATTTCCTCAAACGTTCCTTTTTCTTGAGAGCGACCCCACAGAATAAGGAAGGTCCTGGCAGCTAACAAATTAGGAAGTTGATTCAGATTGGGAGACTGCCAAATATCAATCCCGACTTTTCGGCTTTGAGCAGTGAATTTAGGTGCGCTCACGTGCAACCGTTAGATGTTTTTCACTAGAAAATCTTCATTTAAACACTTTTCATTCCCTCTCCTGAAATAAGCACAAAATACCAAATATAAGTAGAATCTGACAATTAAAATAATATTTGGCTAAAATCAAAGAAAAAATAATTATAAATTTAGCAACAAATTATGACCTATCAGTATACTTATAATTTTTCTCTCTTTTGACCACTTCTATCTCGTTTAATAAATTTTAATTATTCTTTTTATTTATATATGACAGCTTTGCTTATTATGAATTTCATTATTAAGTTGGCAAATTAACTAATTTGATCAAAAGTAATAAATCATACATGTAAAAATAGAAGAGAAGAGAAGGGGGAGGAGGAGGAAGAGGTATGGGAGGTGGTGCTAGGTAGGAAGGAAAAGGAGGAAGAACAAAGGGAAGCGAAGGTGGCGGGTCATGGTGGTGGACAGCTAGGTGGTTGGAGTGGAGGGGAGAGAAATGATGATTTTTAAAAAAATTTAAAAACACCCCAAAATTTAAATTTTTTAAAAATATCCTATGATGACAATGGTGAAAGGAAAAGGAAAGAAAAAGTCAAAGGAATTTTCAACACCAAAAAAGAAATATGAAGAAATATGAAAATAAAAGAAAATTATTATGCATTGGAAGAATTTGAGTGTTGGCAATTCGAAAAATGGTAATTGAAATGATAATCATAGTCTCAAGATTTTGAAAAATTTTGTCTTACTAGAACTTAATTGCTTCTTTGCTTTCTTCTATCAACTTTTTGCATTTTCCTATGGTGGTTAGGATTAGGATGAGTTAGAATATATATATATATATATATGAAAGTTGTTTCTCACTCCTATGTACACATGTCTAATTGAAGAGAATTAACGGGTTGTGTGTCACTTAAATTTTACCCATATTAAATCCTATTTGGACTATATTATATGTTTAAAAATTTTCTCTAATTTTAAAATAACTAATCTTATCTTAATGATATTGCTTTCTATTAAATTATTACATATAGAACTATAGTAAAACCTTTTTCAAATCACATTTATTAAAATCTTACATATCCCAAATTACTTCCTTAATCACAATTATTGAAATCTTACATATCCCAAATTTCTTCCTTTCACCACCATACTGTTGATTAGTATTCAAATTGTTCATCATTTCTTCCTTGAATTTTGAATTAACTTAGTGTAAAAAAGAGAATTAACTGTTACACCAACAGATTTATCAATATTGTTGGAAACTAAATATTTATCGATGAAGAAAAATGAATTATTGGATTTTTTTCTACTTAATTAAATATGAATATATAGTTCTATAGTTATGGTTATAATAAAAATTTAAATTATTTAAAAGAATATTTGTAAAAAAAGAATATCTACCAGGTTTTTGATATGAGGTACATAATTTGATGTATAATATTATATTATAGTGAAAATATGTAAACAAACTTTTAAAAATTAGTAAATAATTGAACGTTTAAAATGCATTAATTTTTTTAAAATTAATATAGATGAAAATGTAGGATTGTTGTTAATTTTTATATTTAAATTATTTATATTTGTATAAATTTACAATAAATAAAAAAAAGACCATGCTAAGGCACAGTCAAAATTCTAATCCCAGACGAGACCTGAATTTAATCTCCACATCTCCTGTACCTCCTAGTTCAATTTAATCTCCACATGTCCTGCATGCCCTGGTTCAATGAATAGCTAGGATTAGAATCCTGTGATAGTTAGAATCCTAAAAGGATGGTAGAATCTCCCACATCACACATGAATTTCATCTCACATCTCCTCTCCTACATCTCCTAGTTCAATTTAATCTTCAGATCCCCTATATGTCCTAGTTCAATGAATAATTCACCATTTTTGTGTTTTTGACGTTATACTCTCACTTGGCCAAGTGAGAGCACAAGGCAACCCTGAGAGATTTCAACCGTCTAATGCAATAACAGCCATGACAATTACCACCTCTCCCATCGCTCCTCCACGTGAAGATGGGCAAAGTTCAAATCAACAATTGCCTATAACAACCAATCCAGCAGCCTCAATTAATAAAAGGAAAGTTTCGAATAAAGTCACCCTCATTCCTCTAATTTTCCTCATATACTTTGAAGTTGCCGGTGGTCCGTATGGCGAAGAGCCTGCAGTCCAGGCTGCGGGGCCTTTATTAGCCATTCTTGGCTTCCTAATTTTCCCTTTTGTCTGGAGTATCCCTGAAGCCCTGATCACATCAGAGCTCTCCACTGCATTCCCTGGAAATGGAGGATTTGTGATATGGGCTGATCGTGCTTTTGGACCCTTTTGTGGATCGCTTATGGGAGCATGGAAGTTTCTTAGTATTGTCATCAATATAGCAGCATTTCCGGCACTTGGTGTTGACTATCTCAAGAAACTGTTTCCAATCTTCTCTTCAGGCCTACCACGCTATCTGGCAATTCTGGTATCGACTTTAGTCCTTTCTTTTGTCAACTATACAGGGCTTACTATAGTTGGATATGCAGCTGTGGGTTTAGGCATTGTTTCGTTAGCACCATTTATAATAATGTCATTGATAGCGATTCCGAAGATTCATCCACATAGATGGATCAATTTAGGCCAAAAGGGTGTGAAAAAAGACTGGAATTTGTTCCTTAATACATTGTTTTGGAACCTGAATTTTTGGGATAATGTTAGTACTATGGCTGGTGAAGTTGAGAATCCACAAAAGACATTCCCTTTGGCACTGTTTTGTGCTGTGATTTTTACCTGTTTAGGTTACATTATCCCACTCGTAGCTGTAACAGGGGCAATTTCTGTGGATCAGAGTTTATGGGAAGCAGGTTTCATGGCAGATGCAGCAGAGATGATTTCAGGTAAATGGTTGAAAATCTGGATTGAATTTGGGGCTGTTTTATCAGCAATTGGACTTTTTGAAGCTCAGTTGAGTAGCAGTGCTTTTCAGATTGAGGGCATGGCTAGAATAGGCTTCTTGCCTAAGTTCTTCTCGCTAAGGTCAAAATGGTTCAATACACCTTGGGTGGGCATACTGGTTTCAACTGCTATTATACTTGCTGTGTCTCATATGAAGTACACAGATATCATATCAGCTGCCAATTTCTTGTATAGTTTGGGAATGATTTTAGAATATCTATCCTTTCTTTGGTTGAGGAGAAAATTTCCCTCATTGAAACGCCCATATCGTGTTCCATGCAGGCTGCCAACTCTGGTGGTCATATGCTTAATCCCATCAGCATTTTTGGTGGTTTTAATGGCTGTAGCGACTAAGATTGTATATTTGATGAGTGGGTTGATGACTGTGGGTGCAATTATATGGTACTTCCTGATGAAGTTGTGCAAGTCAAAGAAGTGGCTCAAATTTAACGATGGTTATGCTGAGGAAGAAATGTGAGGAGATGCCAGAATATTTTGTATATAGTTAGTCTAGGCTTGCTAAATGCTGGAATAATGGAAGAGTTATAGATGATTTGGTTAAAGACGTTGGTTTTTTTGTATGTAGTATCTACATAGCATCTTACCTGAATTTGATGAAATTAGAGGCATTCTTCTGGAGTTCCTTGTTCATGCCATTTGATGTCATTTTGTAGAGAAATCTGACAGCCCAGCTTACTTTTTTCTTCTGAAAGGAATATGTTCTTCATCTTGAATAGATAAACTTGCTAAAGCATAATACATGGAGAGCCTACATTCGAGCACAGGTTGTTCTTTTGCCATGAAGATGAAATTTGGTGCACGTGTAATATTAGTTTGATTAGGTTGTGCTTTCTATGAGGATCCTGTTTCAAATTTTTTAACTTCCTACAAGTCCTTTTCATAATTTTGTAGCTTGTGTCTTAACAGATGACAACTGCAATTTTAAATATTTTTTAGAAGGTAAATAGGGAAAAAACATCAAGTTTAGCTAACTGAACATAAAGGGGCAGAAACTCCAAATTGTCAAAGATCAAAATATGATACCGTTCTTCTTTGAATACTTTTAATATTTTAGGTTCATTGAGACAATGATACAGGACACTGGTTTATAATAGGATTTTGAAATTTCACACTGATAAAGTTTTACAGCATGGATCAGGAATCTGTGGTATGATATGTAAAATGAGATGAATATGTAATGCAGTATGCTCTGGAATGCTACTGTTATCATTGGGTAAAACCATATCCCCTCTGTAGTTTGGCATGTTATGACTATGTCTCTGATTTCTGCTGCTGGTAATCTTACTGCATTATTTATTCAACCCTGTGCTGTGAGGTGGTGAATTATTTGCAGTATAAAGGTTGGTTTTTTGCAATTACCCTTTTTTTGTCTTCAATCGTGCCCTTTCTGCTCAGACATGGTGAGGGTTCAATGAGATTCAAAGCCATGGTGGATTCACTCTCTAAATTGACCCTCAATATTTAATTGTTCCTTGAAGCTTGATCTGTTCTGTAGTTTACCTTGCTAAAAGAACAGTAAACGTGGCTCTTCACCAATATGGATCAGTTGACAGGAGAAAATTTGCAGGTCAAAATGATAGATTCAACCAAGCAACCAGGATAGAAATGTATTAATTTTAATATGGACTTCTGCTATTCTGTCATGTTCTACTTTTATGCAGAAAAATTACTTTTGATCTTTCTGCTCTGGAAAGTTGAGATAATATTCGTTATAGCACCTTTATATCCATAAATCAGTGTTTTAGGACAATCTGCTTAATGCAGCAAGTGATAAACCAAACCTGATACTTTTCAAAGAATCTCAGAATGGTTGCTTTTGCTTCATCCTACAGATTTTCATCTCAGAGCAAAAGGCAACAGTTATACTAGTTACTGTTCTTTTGATTTTCATTACTGAGCTATAATTGTAAATTCCTTCATTTTTTTCTTTTAATTCATGACCTTGCTTTAGAGTAAATATATTGACACAGTTTTTCATATCTCTCATCTGAATACCATCTCTGCAAGATTTTAGCGCATGGATAAGTGAAGTATTTGATATATAGATGACATGGACTTTTGGATGGAGACTGAAGAAGATATGTCAGTTCTTGTACACCTAGAAACCTTAAATGCCACCTCAGAACCTAGTAGCTTCCTGTTAATGCATATAATGGAGCTCCTAATTATGGACATTAAAGATGAGTATTTGATTTGTAATACCGACAACAGGAACTCTAAGCTTAGTGCATTTTCTTTATATGTTCATGAAGCTGGCTGATTCAGGAATTACGCCACTCTTTTGAGGAAAGGGGGGGAGGGGGATTTGATTGAAGAAGCAACATACACTTGAACAGATCAAGAGGCCTCTTGATGTAGGGAGCTGCATATTATCAGAATTTTGGCTGGGAGCTCCAACGACAATAATGAAATTCAGAAGTTAGTGTAGCTTTGTCTTTGGTGAAGATTTTCCAGAGAAACAGGGCAAATGTGGCAAGCAAAGAGCTTTTGCAAGTGCTTCGCGTGCCTGCAAAGATTGCAGTTGGGATACCAGCTGACTAGGCAGTTGTTTCTAGACTTGCCGATATTTGCAGAAAAACACCATTGATTGTTGTTGTGAACTGTATGAGGAGACATGCTCTTTTCTTCTGCTCCTGACTGATGTTTCATGGCATCGACATTTTCATCGGAGTTCATGAAAATCGCTTATGCCATCATATGCCAACACCGAATGATGACAGAAAAAAGAAAATCCAACAGTGTTTAATGATTATAACATGTATAAAGACTTGGAAGTGTTCCCAGGTCCAGAATACACCTGCCAATTATAGTGCACTAGGACACTTTATTTGAGTTTGTTGATAGGTTAATGACTTCTGGAGTCAGAAGTACTCAGAACTTGAATTTATGAGCTTAATATTCGTGTCTAGGTGACTGTTTCCAATCTTCCGCTTGATTCTCTTATTTATATTTCTAGTTCTCCACGTCCACCAGCAAGCAAATTATGTCTTACTCCATTGGAGCAATATCTCTAAACTTTCCTTTTCAATTGAGCAAAGAAAGATATAAAGGAAAGAACAGGCTAAAACCACTGTTAATGTCACTGGCAAAGTTAATCTTCTTTTCCTTTTCAATTGAGGAAGCAAAATGGATTTTCAATTATTTGAAATACAACTAAGCTTTTGGTATCAGGACTAGGTAACGATATCTTTTGGAGCTCATTGTAAGTTTTGTCCTTGAACTTGTATAACATGGCTCTGCCTTTTACGCGTAACATCATGGATAATACCTCATCATCATTGCTAGCTACATGAAGAACATGGAAAGCTGAGCCAAGTCCAGTAACATCAAGATTGTGCTTCGCATACCAGTTGAAGTCACTGCGTTAAAATGCTGCGATTCCTCTGACCTTAATGCTGGCGAAAGGATGGAGCCATCAAAGAAAACTCCCAAGTTGAAACATACATCACCTAATGCAGCTCCTTCGATGCTTTTCCATGACTTGCTCTCTGAGGAGTAGACATGGATAAAGTTCTGTGATCTGCGACTAGAACCAATTGCCATCACTTTATATTCCATTAATTTGGAATCGGAAGTATCATATGCCAAAAACATATTTACTTCCTTCCACGTGCTACGCCTTTCAGGGCACGGAAGTGCAGCGTACTCTTTAGTAGTTGGATTATACACATAATACCTGTAGCCATAAAAAAGCTTACTGCCCATTGGGCTACGGATCAGAAACAATCCGTTGCAGGAGCTCAATATTTCAGTATCATAGCTGCTGTTTTCATCAGAATCCAGAAAACTGAGGTTGTCCTGGAGACAGTTAAGCAGCTTCTCTTCAAAGGGTATGTACGTACTTATAGTTGGTTTTGCCAGTTTTCTTGGTACGTATTTGGATAAAGAGGCCTGATACTCTAGGTTTCCAAATTGATCTAAAAATGGGATCAGAAATAAGAGACAACCATCTCCTGGAACCCAACTTAGAACGATTGAGGGATTTTGCAGGTAGACTTTTAAGAATCTGTGTCAGTATTTGATCACCTGATTCTATTGCTTCAGCTGAAGCAGATGACATTTGTGTTGTAGGGGTTGTGTTACGGTGCTTTATTAGTTTTCTGCATGGAGAGGGAGGAAAGGGGGATTATACACATCCGTTATTACAAAAATTATACTGCTTCATTGGCATAGCTAGTGATGTATATTTATGTCTTTCTTTTAACACTTATTTTAATGCTACTAGGCTACAATTTAATTTACCGGGCAAGGTTTTCTCTTCTTTTTTTTTTTTTTTTTTCCTTTTTCCTTCTCCTTATTTTGGAATTGTTATTCTGGTATCTAGTGGAATAAGATAGAAGGGGTGATAATAAAATACTTCCTTATTAAGTTAAAAAAAAAAAACATCAGGGAATCGTTAGCTTCATTATTATTATTATTATTATTATTGGATAAGAATCATTAGCTTCATTAATCATAGACATTCGAGAGATTCAATTAGTTCACGATTCTAATGGAAAGAAAAATTTTAGGGGCCTCTAGGAGAGTCCTCTAAAAGGAAACCATTCTTAAAATCTTTTGGATTTTTTAAATAATAATGTAATGTTTTTTGTGTGACATAATGTATTTGAAATAAAAAAATAATTGAGAAAATAAAAAAAGGGCTAGAAAACATGTTTGTAATACAATTCAATAGTAGTATTTTACAAATAATGCCCTATCCAAATTCCAAACGATGACGCATGCCCTATCCAAACTAAGCTTAATTGGACTTAATTGGACTACTACATTGATGAACATAGAGATGATAATAACAACAATAATAAAAGATATCTTTAACTCAACAATCATGAGAAGATTAAAGTCTAAAGACTACATTTCTTCAATGCAATCCAGCCAGTTTTGCATGAACACATTTGTCACGCCCCGATCCCGCACGTGCCCGTTACGTGACATTCGCCGTATTCTCAAATCCCGCTCAAGAATACAAGGCAACATCTAACCAGTCTAAGTTTCAAAAGTACGAAATAATATAACTAAATAAAGTGCGGTACAAATATCTATCAAGGGTAGTCTACGAATATCCAATAAGTTCATACAATTATTCCCGAATTGAAACAATAGAAAACGGATGTAAATAAACTAACAACTAGAAGTAGCTAGCCTGCCAATTTCTATTCATTTAAAGCTAATAAAAGTCGTTCTCAGGATCTTCTACGTAAACCAACTCATACTCTTCAGAATCTGCAAGAATGGTAAAAAGTGGGTTGAGCGATAAGTCGCTCAATAGGTAATATCTACCCCTCTGTTGGACCATGTGCTTGTAACTTTATAGATACATATATAGGTACAAATCAAATCATTTGCGCATCGATCACCTTCATGATCGTGAAAGTAACATCGTTTAAATAAAATAAGTAGTAACGAGTGGCAAGCAATTTAAAAGCACCTTATTGACAAATGTACATGAAAATCATAAAGTCATAAATCATTTTGTTTCAATCCACAAGTCTCCTCATAGCCATTCATAAATCAATTCATATCAGTTCATAAGTCCCATTTCAAATCAGTTCATAAATCATTCCATATCAACTCATAACAAGTACATGTAATGACCGGCTACTGAATACTCAGCCTAGAGATTAAACCTCTTCTAGGTAGGCGACCAATAGATTTCATGACTACCGATTGGTCTCATTTCATACATAGGTCAATCGGCCGGACTTTATACCAGGCTACCATGATGATTAGACAGGACTATAGTCCCTACCGTCTATCCCATGATTGTTTTGAGATTTACTTGTCAAAAATTTATTCCATATGTCACATATATAAATCATTGACTTAATAAAGATTCAGCTTGTTTGGTACATAATACATATCAAACCATTTCAAATAAGTCACATGGTCCATTTTGTATAGTAAAAATATACTTCCATAAATATCCAAGTAAAGCATTTAATCAAATACATTTCGAATCAACACAACAAAATAGGATTGACAACAAAAATTTCATTTTGCACCTTTGAAATCTCAGAAGGGTAAGTACCACCTACCTTTGTTTGGCTGCTCGAGTGGAACTACCTTAGATCCTTGTACCGTACCTATCAATGCATGAGTTCCCTAATCAGTTGTTACTTCCTATAGATGCATAAAGGTACAAACTCTGAGTAAATCGAAGATTCGTGTCTAAACCATTATATGAAGCCTAATAGCATCTTCCTTAAATTGGATGATTTTTATTTTTGAAAAGTTTCCTAATTTGGAAAGTTTCTATTTTTAGAAAATTTCTTAATTGGGAAGGTTCTCTTTTTAGTAAAGTTTCCTGATTTACAAGAAAATAATTACTCATAATCATGCTTATTATCTTGACTACTATCTTACTATATCAATTTATAATTTATAATTATTCATTATTATTATTATCATTATTATTAGTGTTATCGGCAACATTATTATTTACTACTATGATTATTATCATTAGTGTTATTATTAGTATTATTATTAGCGTTATTATTATTATTATTTTAAGCATTTCGTTTAACAATTTAGAACTTATCTTACCTTGTCTAATTTGGCTTAATACGGCTAAATTACGATGTTTTAGATTGCCATTTAAGTATCTTATACGTGATTAACTAAGTATAATTTTACATAACTAACCTTTCAATTCTAACAATTATCTTAAATTGGGTCCTGAATTTCACTACCCACGATAAACTATAAAAATGGACTAATTACATTTAAAATTTATTTATTAAATATTTACTAAATTTTATATTACAGTTTAGTCCAAATCTAATTTATCATTTTTCTTCCTCGGGTTGTACCCAAAGGCCAACCATGTCTGACTATGGTTGCCAAAGGATCTGGCGACCCAAATCTTCAATTGGTTGGCCGAAAGGCCAACCATAATCTTGTTCCATTGTCGCCAGCAAGTGCTGGCGACATCATCTATCCCCTTTCTTTTTTCTTTTCTAGTCTTGGAATTCTTTTCTCTGCCGCTAGAGATGGTGGCCCGCAGTCTTCCCTCTTTTTTTTTTTTTTTTGTGTGCGGCGTTGCTTCTGCAACGTCTAGCCAAGACAGAGTAGCGGCAGCCGCCGCCACTGCTCTTCCCTTCCCTTTATATATATATATATATATATATATTTTTTTTTTTCCCCCAACAGATTTGGGCAACCTATTTGACCAAGGATTAAAATCTAACACTCTATTTCTACGAATCTACATGTGAATCTTCCTAAAACATATATATCAATATATATATACTCCCTCCCTTTTTTTATAACTGACGTTTAAGGTTTTGCACACCAATTAAGAAAAGTTTTTCATTGCTTAAATCTATACACTATTTTCCTTTTGTACCCTCATTAATTGTCCAATTCACCCATGTTTTCTCTCACTAGAGTACTAAATGGTGCTGTTTTACTAGGCCAAAAGCAGTGCAAACTAACTCCCACCAAACTAATTACTAGGAGTAGTAATTAAGAACCCTGTATTGGAAAAGAGAGATAAAAGGGTAAAATTGTGAAAAAATAATTAATACTGTATGGGGATAATAAAACGACAGATAAAAGTACACTAGAACAAATTTCTTAAACGTCAGTTATAAAAAAAGGGAGGGAGTATAACAACAATACAAATTCGTAAAATCCCTAGGACAATTAATGCAACTACTAAAACTTAAAAGAGAAGTTTTGCGTGAACTCGGGACTTATAGGTTTAGGTGCCTAGTCGTCTGATCGATTGACGGTGTCACATACTTCTACTTCTCTATTCTCTGACGGCTCTTGCTCTAGGGAGGCAGACAAAAGAAAGGATGGTGTTATTTTTCTTTCTAGAGTTTCAATAAAATCCTAAACCTAACTCTACCCACTAGTAGGTGGTTTGGATAAGAGTTTTAGTTTATTAGAAACCCTTATCCCATCCAACAGTTATTTTATTTTATTTTTCTTTTACTTAGAAATTTTATCTTTTTAATTAATTGGAAAAATAAAATAATAAAAATCGGTGCCCAAAATCGTGGGTTTTACATTCTACCCCCCTTACAAAAAGTTTCTTTCTCGAAACTTACGTAGCTTGATCAAAAAGATATGGGTTTCTATTCTGCATGTCCTCCTCTAACTTCCACGTTGCCTCTCGTGGTGTATGGTTCGTCCATTGCATCTTGACGTAAGGTATGGTCATTCTCCTTAGAATTTGGTCCTTCCGATCCATGATTTTTAAAGGAACTTCCTCCACTGATAAATTCTCCCTTACCTCGATGGGTTGATCCTCCAAAATATGGCTCGGGTCTGTTACATAGTTCCTCAGTTGGAAGACATGAAAAACATTATGTACCCTTGACAAAGCAGGTGGGAGAGCCAGTTGATACGTTAGAGGTCCAACTCTATTCAGTATTTCGTAAGATCCTACATATCTTGGACTTAACTTGCCACTTTTTCCAAATCTCATCACTCCTTTGGTAGGGGATACTTTCAAATACACATTTTCTCCCAATTGAAACTCTAAAGGTCTCCTTTTGGAATCTGCCCAATTCTTGTTTCGCTCCTGAGCAACTTTTAATCTTTCCCGAATAATCTTAATTTTCTCCAAAGTTCGTTCCACCAAATCAGGACCAGTGATCAGCTTCTCCCCTACTTTATCCCAATATAAGGGGTATCTACACTTTTGTCCATACAACGTTTCAAATGGTGCCATACCTATACTGCTATGATAACTATTATTGTACGAGAATTCTGTTAGTTTCACCAATCTATCCTAACTATCCACGAAATCTAGAGCACAGGCTCGGAGCATGTCTTCCAGAGTCTGTATGATTCTTTCCGACTGTCCATCCGTCTGAGGGTGGAAAGCGGTACTTAATCTCAGATTAGTCCCCATAATTTCTTGATAGGTCGACCAAAATCTAGACGTGAATCTAGGGTCTCGATCAAACACTATACTCACTAGAACACCGTGAAGACATACGATTTCCTCCATGTACATCTCTACCAACCTCTCCATTGTTACCCCATTCAATATGGTAGAAAGTGGTCAGATTTGGTTAGCCAATCGACTATCACCCAAATGGCATCATTATTCCTGATTGTCCGAGGCAATCCTACGACAAAATCCATTGTCACATGTTCCCACTTCCATTGGAGAATCTATAAGGGGTTGTAATAAGTAAGCAGGTCTTTGATGCTCGGTGTTTACTTGTTGGCATACCCGACATTTCGCCACATATTCAGCTATTTCTCGTTTCATCCCATTCCACCAATAATTCCTTTTCAAGTCTCGGTACATTTTAGTTCCCCCGGGATGAATCGAGAATCTTGAATTGTGTGCCTCCTTTAGCAATTCCTGCTTCAATCCTTAATCCCTTGACAGACATAATCTACCATCCTTCCACAAACTTCCATCATCTTTCAATTCAAACCCATCAATGGGTTCCACTTCAAGTTTTCCTTTAATCTTTGCAAATCCGTCGTCAGAATGCTGTGCTTCCTTAATTCTATCTATTAAAGTAGGTGCAACCACTAGGGCAGCTAGCATTTGCGTCGTGGAGTCCACCATTTCCACTTCGAAATTTTTTATCTGATCATTTGCTGTGGGTTCTCTTAATACCCTTGACTTCCTACTAAGGGCATCTGCTACCTTATTAGCCTTGCTCGGATGGTAACGAATTGTCAAATCATAGTCCTTAATCAATTCTAACCATCTCATCTGCCTCATGTTCAATTCTCTATGGGTGAATAGATACTTAAGACTCATGTGATTGGTAAAAATCTCACATTGCACACCATATAAGTAATATCTCCATATTTTCAACGCAAATACCACTGCCGCCAATTTCAAATTATACGTTGGATAATTCTGCTCGTAAGGTTTCAGTTGGTGGGAGGCATAAGCAATCACTCTCTCATTTTGCATCAAAACGCACCCTAGACCATTTTTAGAGGCATCACTATAAATCACAAATTCTTCCGTCCCAGAGGATAGGGTAAGCACTGGGGCGAATACTAGTTTCTCTTTTAACTTCTGAAAACTCGTTTCACACTTATCTGTCCATTCAAACTTTGCCCTCTTTTGAGTCAACCTAGTAAGAGACATAGCAATGGTGGATAATCCTTCCACAAATTTTCGATAGTAGCCGGCCAACCCTAAGAAACTCCTCACTTCGATTACACTAGTGGGCCGTAGCCAATCCACAATTGTCTCCACCTTCTTTGGGTCAACAGATACCCCTTGACCTGATATCACATGTCCTAAGAATGCTACACTCTTAAACCAAAATTCACATTTACTAAATTTAGCGTATAGTTTCTCTCTTCTTAGTATCTCTAGAACTTCCCTAAGGTGGGCAGCATAACTTTCTTCATCTGGGGAGTACACTAAAATATCATCAATAAAGACAACCATAAAACAGTCTAGTTGCGGTTTGAATACCCAATTCATCAGATCCATAAAGGCTGTCAGAGTATTGGTTAATCCAAAGGGCATTACCAAAAACTCATAGTGCCCATACCTCGTATGAAATGCACTTTTCTGGATATCTTCGACTTTAATTTTCAATTGATGGTATTCAAATCTTAAATCTATCTTAGAGAATACCTTAACTCCCTTCAATTGGTCAAAAAGATCATCTATCCTTGGAAGGGGTACTTGTTCTTTATTGTGATTCGATTCAACTCCCTATAATCGATACACAATCTCAGACTACTATCTTTCTCCTTTACAAAGAGTACTGGCGCACCCCAAAGAGAAACACTAGGTCTAATGAATTTCTTATCCAATAATTCTTGTAATTGCTCCTTAAGTTCCTTTAATTCGCAGGCGCCATCCTATAGGGACCTTAGATATAGGTACAATATTTATTTCGAACTCTATCTTCCTATCCGGAGGTAGACTAGGGAGGTTTTCTGAAAACACGTTAGGAAAGTCTTTCACCACCGAAATTATTTCTAAAGACTTCTCTTCTTTTTCTGTATCTACAACATAAGCCAAATATGCCTCACATCCTTTTCTTATGCCCCTACATGCTTGCATGACAGATAGAAGAGGTAACCTAGGAATTTTCATATTACCAACATTTTCTTAGTATGAGAAATCCTTCTCGTTCGATTTCATGAATAACACCTTCTTCTTCCTACAATCAATTTGGGCAAAATATCTAGCTAGCCAATCCATTCTAGAATAATATCGAAATCACGCATATTTATTTATACTATGTCTACTTCTAATCTCCTATCCTCCAATTCCACATTACAATTTGGATACCTAGTATGAGACATTAGGATTCTATTTCCTGGAGCAGCCATTCGGTAAGGGTGGTCCATCCACTCGGGAGACATGCACAAGTACTTTGCAAATTTCTTAACAACAAAGGAGTGACTAACTCCACAATTAAATAGTATGTATGCAGGCACAGAGTTAATTAGAAGAGTACCTATGACCACGTCGTCTGACACCTCCGCCTCAACATCAGTCATAGCATGCACCCTCTCTTTAACCTTTGACTTCCCCCGTGCAAGACGACTTTGACTTCTCCCTCGGCATTCAAAACAAGTACCTGTGACCAAGTCGCCTGACACCTCCGCCTCAACGTCAGTCATAACATGAACTTTCCTTTAACCTTTGACTTCTTGTCAGCGAGGTTGCTACTCTTATCTCCTTCTACCTTCCTATTTGGACAATTCATAGCCCTATGCTCTTGCTGTCCACATTCAAAACAAGCTCCTGTTCCAACTCGACATTTCCCTCGATGTATCTTCCCACAAGTCTTACACGGGGAAAAAGTCGTCTCAAATCAGCATTCTCCCTAATGCATCTTCCAGCACGTTTTGCACACAGGGAAGGTGTTTCCCTCAGTTATCCTCGGTGTTCTTAATTAAGCGGAACCGTCCGCCAGGTTTCAGTGCTCCCGACACTGCAAGTTCATTCCCTAGTCTAGGCCTTTTATTCCTACCCTCTTCATCCAATCTTCTGCAATCAGCCTCAGCTTTAACGCTGGCATCCAACATGTCATTAAACGTAGGGGTATAAACAGTGTTCACCCTAGTTTGAATTCTACTCGACAACCCCCGTATAAACTTATATTTCTTCAACTCGACATCTGTCATTGTCGACGGCACGAACCTTCCTAGCACCGTAAACTTATTCGAATATTGCACCACATACATCCTCGACGTTTGTTTCAGATTTTCAAACTGATCTATTTTCTGCATTCTCACGGCGGGTGGGAAAAAGTGTTTCAGGAATTTCTCTCTAAATTTTGTTCAACTTCCTGGTGAGGCAACGGTAGGTTCCAGAGTGGCCTACCACTTATTGGCTTCTCGTACAAAAAAAGGTTTGATAATTAGATGCTTCATTTCTTCCGGCACTTGCAAAAGTGCAAAATTATTTTCTATTTCATCTAACCACTTTTCCGCCAAATTCGGGTAAGGAGTTCCATCAAAGGTAGGGACATGGACCCTTTTCATTTTCATATAGTAGGATTGAGTTCCCCCTTATCCCTGATTCTGGGTTTGACCCGCCTGAGTCTGTGCTAACTGTGTTTGAGTTTGTAGTGCTTGGGCTACTAAGGTTAGTGCAGTCACTAACTCTGCAGATAACATCATGTAGGGTGGTTGCCCACTTGAACCAGCCTCTTGGTAACCTATACCCTGAGTATTATTTCCTTGATATGATTCTTGGTTGTGATTACCGTTGGCATTCTCACCATTAGGGCTGCCATTGTGATTTCCGCCACGCCTAGTGCTCGGTGCCATTTCCTAAGTCAAACAAATAAATTTTCATACTAAAATAAGTATTTTATTCTCATTTATTGTTATACACACACACACATATATATATATGTGAATATATGCTTTTAGGACGACACCACTACGGTTATCTACATGCATATTTCATACCTGCCACCCTAAAAGTAAAATAGATGAACAAAAGAAAATTTAAAGTAGAGATTTTATTCGCTAACTCGAAATGAGAAGAACGGTTGACTTCGTACACATTGAGATCCATATCCTAACTTATTCTAGAAATATCTAACGAATCTAGTGTCCAAACTGTCTAATTATAACCTATGATTGGGTAGAGACTAATCTATGCGAACAATCACAAATCAACCTACTAATGTCCTTGTAATAATATTCCCTAACACTAACAAAATAAATAAATCCTTAATTTGAGCATCATAGACCAGCTCTGCTACACATCCGCTGGTGGGTCTGCATCCACAACTGCTCCATCTTCTATGCCCTCCTCGGCACCATTCTGGTCCTCAACTCCATTTTTCCCCTCATGATTTTCTACGGCCAGGTTCTCAGGGTCCTCCTCGAGATCGTCCTCTAGCTCCGCATCACTATCAGGCCATAGGTGATTCCACCTAGGCATTTGGGGTGCAAGGGGTTGGTGGTCACCTATCCAATTCATCACGCGCTGTCTTCTCTCTTCATATTTCACCACTAAAGTTTCGTACTCCGTATCTCAATTCTGGAGTAGGGAAGTTACTTCAAATCCTTTATTATACATATCAGCTAGTCCCTTCTGTACTTCTATTTCCGCTTTCAACTTATTGACCTCTTCCCGTAGACGGAGGGCCTCCTCACGCCAGCCTTCCATGTCTTGTCTAATGTGCTCTCTCGACACTATCAACGTTGAGATCTCGCGCATTTGCTCAGCTACTCGGTCAGCCAACGCATAAGCCTTCCTAGCTCCGTCCGTGACTCTCTCTAACTCTTCAAGGAACCTATCCCTATAAAACCTTTGTCTCTTCCTAAGACGGGCAACATCACATCCCGTCAAATGAACTGGCCAGTCGCAATCCTGATGCTCCCCATGTACCAGTTCGGCCATCTCCTACAATGTCAAATGGGACACTATCAGTCCTGATTTCTTCCTTTATAGGCGTGCAGATCCTTTCAAGCCTAACTTACTAATTACTACCCTTCATTTCTTACACTGTTTTATCTTATGGTGTTATTTCGAACCTAAGCTCTGATACCACTAAAAAGTCACAACAATCTCTTATTTCTTTTGATCTGTTTTTCTATCTCCTTTCAATTTTCACAATTATTAATCTCCAAACATAATTTCTCACACTCCCAGACCATGTCACCTAGGCTCTGATACCACTAAAATGTCACAGCAATCTCTTATTTCTTTTGATCTGTTTTTCCATCTCCTTTCAATTTTCACAATCATTAATCTCCAAACATAATTTCTCACACTCCCAGACCATGTAACCTAGCTTTGATACCATTAAAAATGTCACGCCTCGAGCCCACACATGCCCGTCACGTGGCATTCGCCATATTCTCAAATCCCGCTCAAGAATACAAGGCAATATCTAACCAGTCTAAACTTCAAAAGCACGAAATAATATAACTAAATAAAGTGCGGTACAAATGTCTATCAAGGGTAGTCTACGAATATCCAATAAGTTCGTACAATTATTCCTGAATTGAAACAACAGAAAACAGATGTAAATAAATTAACAACTAGAAGTAGCTAGCTTGCCAACTTCTATTCATTTAAAGCTAATAAAAGTCGTTCTCAGGATCTTCTACGTAAACCAACTCATACTCTTCAGAATCTGCAAGAGTGGTAAAAAGTGGGTTGAACGGCAAGTCGCTCAGTAGGTAATATTTACCCCTCTGTTGGACCATGTACTTGTAACTTTATAGATACATATATAGATACAAATCAAATCATTTACGCATCGATCACCTCCATGATTGTGAAAGTAACGTCGTTTAAATAAAATAAGTAGTAACGAGTGGCAAACAATTTAAAAGAACCTTATTGACAAATGTACATAAAAATCATAAAGTCATAAATCATTTCGTCTCAATCCACAAGTCTCTTCATATCCATTCATAAATTAATTCATATCAGTTCATAAGTCTCATTTCAAATCAGTTTATAAATCATTCCATATCAACTCATAACAAGTACATGTAATAACCGGCTATTGATTACTCAGTCTAGAGATTAAACCCCTTCTAGGTGGGTGACCAATAGATTTCATGACTACCGATTGGTCTCATTTCATACATGGGTCAATCGGTCAGACTTTATACCAGACTACCATGACCTTGTCAATTAGCCGAACTTTATACCAAGTTACCACGACTTTGTCAATCAGTCGGACTCTATACCAAGCTACCATGACATTGTCAATCGGCCGGACTTTATACCAAACTACCATGACGATTAGACAGGATTATAGCTCCTACCGTCTATCTCATGACTGTTTTGAGTTTTACTTGTCAAAAATTTATTCTACATGTCACATACATAAATCATTGACTTCATAAAGATTCAGCTTGTTTGGTACATAATACATATCAAACCATTTCAAATAAGTCACATGGTCCATTTTGTATAGTAAAAATATACTTCCATAAATATCCAATTAAAGCATTTAATCAAATACATTTCGAATCAACACAACAAAATAGGATTGACAACAAAAATTTCATTTTGCACCTTTGAAATCTCAGAAGGGTAAGTACCACCTACCCTTGTTTGGCTGCTCGAGTGAAACTACCTTAGATGCTTGTACCGTACCTATCAAATGCATGAGTTCCCTAATCAGTTGTTACTTCCTATAGATGCATAAAGGTACAAACTCTGAGTAAGTCGAAAATTCGTGTCTAGACCATTATATGAACCCTAATAGCATCTTCCTTAAATTGGATGATTTTTATTTTTGCAAAGTTTCCTAATTTGGAAAGTTTCTATTTTTAGAAAGTTTCTTAATTGGGAAGGTTCTCCTTTTTGTAAAGTTTCCTGATTTACAAGAAAATAATTACTCATAATCATGCTTATTATCTTGACTGCTATCTTACTATATCAATTTATAATTTATAATCATTCATTATTATTATTAGTGTTATCGGCAACATTATTATTTACTACTATGATTATTATCATTAGTGTTATTATTAGTATTATTAGTAGCATTATTATTATTATTATTTTAAGCATTTCGTTTAACAATTTAGAACTTATCTTACCTTTGTCTAATTTGGCTTAATACGGTTAAATTATGATATTTTAGATTGCCATTTAAGTATCTTAAACGTGATTAACTAAATATAATTTTACATGACTAACCTTTCAATTCTAACAATTTCTTAAATTGGGTCCTGAATTTTACTACTCACAATAAACTATAAAAATGGACTAATTACATTTAAAATTTATTTATTAAATATTTACTAAATTTTATATTACAGTTTAGTCCAAATCTAATTTATCGTTTTTCTTCCTCGGGTTGGACCCATGGTTGGCCAACCATGTCTGACCATGCTCTGGCGACCCAAATCTTCGGCCAACCATAATCTTGTTCCATTGATGGCGACATCATCTATCCTTTTTTTTTTTTTTTCTTTTCTGGTCTTGGGTTAGCTTTCGGCCAACCTTTGGAATTCTTTTCTCTGCCGCCAGAGATGGCGGCCGCACTCTTCCCCCTTTCTTTTTTTTTTTTTTTGTGTGTGGCATTGCTTCTGCAACGTCTAGCCAAGGCTGCCGCTGCTCTTCCCTTCCCTTTTTTTTTATATATATATTTTTTGTTTTTCCCCCAACAGATTTGGGCAACCTATTTGACCAAGGATTAAAATCTAACACCTTATTTTTACGAATCCACATATGAATCTTCCTAAAATATATATATAATAACAATACAAATTCGTAAAATCCCTAGGACAATTAATGCAACTACTAAAACTTAAAAGAGAAGTTTTGCGCGAACTCGACATTTACAAGTTTAGGTGCCTAGTCGTCTGATCGATTGGCGGTGTCGCCTGCTTCTCTTTCTCTACTCTCTGACGGCTCTTGCTCTAGGGAGGCCGACTAGAGAAAGGATGGTGTTATTTTTCTTTCTAGTGTTTCAATAAAATCCTAAACCTAGCTCTACCCACTAGTAGGTGGTTTGGATAAGAGTTTTAGTTTATTAGAAACCCTTATCCCATCCTACAGTTATTTTATTTTTCTTTTACTTAGAAATTTTATCTTTTTAATTAATTGGAAAAATAAAATAATAAAAATCGGTGTCAAAAATCATGGATTTTACAACATTTACATGAACTATGAAGCCTTTGGAATAAATATTGCAATATATCCCTTGGGTTGTGAACACTCTTTCTATTGGCGTGGGGCTATTGGATGCTCCTAATCAAATAGAGCAAGATGAGGAGTCGAAAAAGGCTTATCACGAGTAATTTGTGTCTATCATTTCTAAAATGGATGGATAATTTCGAAACCTCTCTTGAGATTTTTGATAATTTCACTTAGTTCCCTTAAAGTTTTAAAAATTACATATACATCTCTTCAAGTTACCATTTTGGTAACAAAAACTATTCAGTTGTCAAAATTTTGAATAAATAACCCCAAATACTCTCATAAAATGTGAAGTTCATTTACTTTCCTATAAAATTCTTAAAAGAATTTGGAACATATACAACATCAGAAACCCAATTTCAACCTTTATTTCTACTATTCTAAACCTTCCATATTCCCAAATCTCAAATCAATACTATTATCTCCATCACCACCACTACTATTAGTCCCTAAATTCTAAAATCTCAATCTAAACGAAAGAAACAAAACTAGCACTATTAAATTTAAAAAATTTCACCAACTTCATTCATTTAGCACCCTATCCCTCAAATGTTGGAATACCAATACTAGCCCATCCTTCTTAAACGTTCAATTCACATCTTCTTCTATTAATCTTTAGATCCTTTAAGCAAAACTAAAATTAATTTGTAATATGTTTAAAATTGTGTTTATGACATAATTGGTTATTCCAAGAGTGAACTTTGTTTTTGTTGCCATTTAATATCGAATTGTGTGGAATGCGTTCACATGCACAAGATTAGTAGCAGATTATTTAATTGCATAAAAAATATTAATATGTTAAGGTTATTATGATCATTTTACAAGGGCCAAGAGAAGTAAGTGTAATATTAAAAATCTCAAGGGTAGTAGACGAAATTGTTAGAAATTTCAAGGGAGATTTCTCAAATTATCCCTTTCTAAAAAGTAAGATCTAATTCAAGTAGGGATGACAATTGACATGGCTGTACGCAAATGGGCTAGCAATCCTGTCCCAAATTCCCAATAAGTTAATGACTTGGGTTTTAATCGATTCTCACTTGTTTGGCTACAAATGCCAATGAGAAGGGACATGGCCACAAAGGTTTCGAAAGCATGGATTTAATTTTAATTTTATAATTGCAAATATGGTTGAAAGAAGAATTACATTATACGATATGCAAATCGATTACAGATCGGCAAGATCTTATTTGAATTTGATTCCCTAATTAACCAAATCAAATATGATTAGGCTTACGTTTGGCTTCAGTAAAATAAAAATTGGAAATTTACATAAAAGAGATTTGATCGAGTCAAATATGAACACAATTTTAAATTTATTAGAATAGACAAACAACTTTGAATGTCCTTTTTGATTGGATTTATTTACACCACTACTTGCATGTAAGGTTTTTTGAAACTTTCATGGGGAAAAGTAAAATTGTAAAAAATATTTCTAGTAAATGCCAAATTCTCAAGCTTGTGGGGCAACTTATAAGGGGGACAAATTAGATCTTTAAAATTCTTCGCAGTCCGTCAATGCGGAAATTCTAAAAACAAATCAAGTAGCGCGTTTTAGCTGTCAAGCACCTAATTCCAAGCGCGTGCTGCTGCCTTACAATTCATCCTTTCTCCGTTCACATCCACAAACTTTTCTTGGCAATTTTAAACCAAAATTATACCCACTATACATTTATCTACTAAGATATTCAACGGAGATTAGGTTGAAGTCCTGAGGCAAAATCTTAAAAAAGTGTAAAAGTCCATTTTGGTTACAATCATATAGAGACTAATCTAGACTAGGAAAATGGAATTGCTGTTTATGTCATCTTAAAGTATAAATGACAGCAACATTATGGGAAAAATGTAAAATTACTTTTCTCACTTTCAAAACTTGTGCAAATATAGGGTGCAGACAAGCCCTTTTTTTTGGCTGTTCCTAACTGCTGATTAATAGCATTGACTTTTTCATATTAGTTCATGATAATCCCTTCTCCCTCTATCCAACACCAAGAGATGGCAGAACACAACTTCAAGGGCTGTTTAATGATTATAACACGTAAAAAAAACTCAAAAAGTGTTCCAAAATGCCAACTATTGTACTTTTTTTTTTTCCTGACGGAGTGGGTGTCCGGGTCAATTCTCACGGGGTCCGACTAATTCTACTCCGACCCGGAAGGAGAGGTCACATCCCTCCGAACATGATAACCACAGGACTCGGACCCTTGCGGGCACTAGACACCAACTCCTAAGAAGGCTTGCTGAGATCAATCGAGTTGTTCACGAGAGACAGACAATTTGGTGGGAGGCAAGAGTTGAACTCCTTACCTCCCATCCCACCGGAAAGGTGGTGGCCACTGAGCTTGGTTCCAACTATTGTGCACTAGGACACTTCATTTTGAGTTTGTTGATAGGTTAACGACTTCTTGAATCAGAACTGGTAATTTATTATTAGCATGTCTGTCTGTGTTAATGTTTCCAGTCTTCCATTTGATTTTCTTATTTAATTGTCTTGTGCTACAAGTCCACTAGCAAGCTAATTATGTGCAGTTCCATTGGAGCAACATCTCTAAACTTTCCAATCAATCCATTCACACTCACTCAGTTACAATACTACAATAGACATTTTGTTTATATATGAACTCTTCAGTTCTGTTGCAGCCATTTGACACAGAAATGCCGAAAGCAAGAAAGAAAGAAAGAGCTAAAACTACTCTTCATTAATAATCTCACTAGCAGAATGAAACTTCTCTATTTAGTTGAGCAAGCAGAATGGATTTTCAATCAACTGATGTACAACTAAGCATTTCTGATCAGGTAGCGCTATCTTCTGGAGCTCCTTGTAGGTTTTATCCTTGAACTCGTGCGACATGGCTCTGCCTTTTACAAGTAAAATCATGGATGATACCTCATCTTCGTTGCTAGCTATGTAAAGAACATGGAAAGCTGAAGCAAGGCTGGTAAGATCAACATGGTACTTCACAGACCAGTTGAACTGGCCACGCTTCATCTGATGGACAAAGAGCATATTAGCATCAGAGTTGGATCCCACGATTAGGCATAAATGGCCTTCATTAGTCTTTCCAAAATGTTTCAGCTTTCTTTGCTGATTACTCTTTTGCAGCGGAGGCATTGCAAATCGCTGGAAAACTTCTGAGGAAACATTAAAACATTGCGATTCCTCTGACGTTAGTGCTGGCCAGAGGATGGAG
The DNA here is from genome assembly GCF_003713205.1 of Coffea eugenioides. Lineage (NCBI taxonomy): Eukaryota > Viridiplantae > Streptophyta > Magnoliopsida > Gentianales > Rubiaceae > Coffea > Coffea eugenioides. Next base: position 4,736,937 of record NC_040035.1, read on the forward strand.
CCATCAAAATAAACTCCCAAGTTGAAACAAACATCACCTAACGGAACTCCTTCCATGCCTTTCCATGACTTGCTCTCTGAAGAATACATATTGACAAAAATCTGTGATCTGCGAAGAAAGCTGATTGCTACCACTTTGTAAGCTATTGATTCGGAAGGATCGTACGCCAAAAACATATTCACTTCCTTCCACGCGCTACGCCTTTCAGGGCATGGAACTGCAACATACTCTTTGGTTGTTGGATTACATATATAGTACCTGTGGTTGTAGAAAAGTTTACTGCCTTTTTTACAAAGGATCAGAAACAATCCATTGCAAGAGCTCAAGATCTCAGTACCACAGATGCTGTTTCCATCAGAATTCAGAAAACTGAGATTGTCTTGGAGACTATTAGGCAGCTTGGCTTCCACTTGGATGTACTCATGCTTGGTTTTGCAAGTTTTCTTGGTAGATATCTGGATGAAGAGGCCTGACACTCTCGGCTTCCAAATTGATTTAAGGAAGGGATCATAAATAAGAGACGACCATCTCTTGGAAACTAACTTAAAACGGAAAAGGGATTTTGCAGGTAAATGTTTTAGAATCTGAATCAAGATTTCATCACAAGATTCAATTGCTTCAGCTGAAGCACATACCATTTTTGTAGTACGGCATGAGTGACACTTGTTTATTCTTTTTCTGCAGGGAGCCATCTTTCAACACCTGAGCGAGAATGCAGAGTCTATAAAGTACTGAGGGATTTCAGTCAATCTTGACGACAAGGAGTATGTTTCTTTTTTTTTTTTTTTTTTTTTTTTTGATATCTTTTAAGATGAGTGAAAGGTCTTAAATCGAAGTCTTCCTATTTAAAATCCCTTTTTCCTTAATTTTATATCAAAAAATAAAAGAATTAATTTTGTTGATTGAGACATTAATCAAATGAATTTAATGTCTTTTGTTTTACTCACAAATCCTCCCCTTTTTCTCCTTCTGTAAGGTTAAAAATCTCTTTAAAAAAATAAGAGAAAAGAAAAATGAAATGCATTGTGCATACTAAATTTTACATGTCCATCAAATTTTAAAGGAAAAAAGAAAGACTAATGGAAAGAAAAAAGTTAGCATTGTCTCTGTGGAACCTATGTCCATTGACCGCAAATGGTTTGAGATGGGCTTTCTTGCCATATGGGTTTAGTTGCCTTGGGGCTTGAATACAATCCCAATGTGTAAATGGGCTGAGCTTGGGCAATACTAAGCTCATATCTTTGTATATTAAGTTTCAAAAAATATAAACATGTGTTTGTTAAATATATTAATGTTTACAATATATCTTATTATTTTAAAAATTGGTACTATTTAAAAAATTTGTAATCCTAAGTAAGATTATTTTGTATTAATTATGTAAAATTCTGATTTTTTGAATTAAAATTTTATGATTTAATTAATATATGATATTTAAAGGATGAATTTTTATTTCGGCCACCATTCTTGATCCGAAAGCCCAATAAATTTAAAGACATGGACTTGGGCGTTAACATTTCCAACCCGGATGGGTTAAACTCAAACCCAACTATTTATAGTTTTTAACTAGGATTGGGCTTGGACATATCCAAATTCAGCCCAATAGGCCCGATGACAGGCATGAAAGCACTTATTGTTAATCAATAATTGCGATCAACTTGAGTTTAATTTGTACTAACAGTCCACATGGCCCTATAAATATATTAGTATTTAGCCCATAAATTAGCAAGATTATTCTATAATTTGATAGTTCAAAGTATAAGAAAAAAACACATTCTTACTTATTCATTAATATTTTTTAGAAAATTAACGTATTCTAAGCCTTTAATTATCATACAATTTTAAAAACTTCTTTGACAATGTAATAATATTCATTAAATACTATAATTCATACCACAAAATTGATTAGATATTTTCTGAGATAATAAGAAATTTGTATGATGACCATAAGCCTAGAACTAGATATTCATACTCAAATTGATTAGAAAAGATCCAACAATTTTTCCATGGACGAATTTGAATTTTTAGCCATATTATCAAATCTACCTATGTAACAATTCGAATTGCACTAATTAAATTTTTTTGCACATATTGATAAAAAATTAATAATTTATTAAAAGGGCAATCTTGTTAGAAGTTAGGAAAGCCATAAGAAAAATTAATTGAAATTCATTTAAAAAGATAAAAGCTGTTAGAAGAGAGAGGGACAAAGTATTAAAAAAAATTAATGAGTAAGGAGTTGGATTCAAATATTGGTAAAATCTAAGTATCAAATGACCCATCATTTCTTTTCAAGTAGGCATGCTACTTAGGTGAGAACAAATGGTTAATTAGATTCAGTACTTTATATACATTCATACACACACACAAAAATAATCATATTTTCTTGTAACAAGACTAATTGAAGAGAACTAATTAGTCAATAAATACTTGAGTTTTATCTATTTTTGTATCTAACTCTCTCCATTTTCGGGTCAATAAATATCTCTCTTCTATAAGTCCTTTTTATCTCTTCCAATAAGTTTGAATTTTTTATCCACATATTGTAATCTTTCTTGGCATGATTTTGATTGTCATATCGATAAATTTATTAACATTGTTAGAAACTTAAACCAAACATATAATTGCAGGTATATAATCATTTTAAAAGCTATCTCAAAAAATACACATTATTTCTTTTCTTTTATACATTGTTGTATTTAATGAATATTATCACACCATAATTCATTTATGTATAAAAGATTTAAAAATTGGTTGGTGGTCCAACAATTTAGAGCACAAAAAATTTCTATGAACTTGAATTATTCATATCTTGCATTGGTTCATATAGAAGAAAAAAATGAAATATCCCATGCTAACGCATGGGCTAAAATATTAATGTCTTGTTTAGTGCTTTTTATCCTATGCCCAACATTGAAATTAGAGGAGGAGCGAGCCTTGCTGAAAATTTTTCAAAATCAATAAGCTTCACCTAAGTTACATAAACTTCCTTGCAAAAGTGTAAAAATTTCTCGATAAAAGATTTGACGATATCCCTTTTTATTTTGTGCTTTTGAGGAAGGAAGGTACAAGATGGAAAAAACCTTTTCATTTTTATCTTCTTTTGTCGATGTCCCCTTTTATTTTGTGCTTTTGTGGTGGGAAGGTACAAGATAGAAAAAAATCTTTTCATTTTTACCTCCCTTATTCTGTGTTTAAAAAGATGGATTAATCTTCTATACATTGATAATGTATACACTTTTACCACTAGATGCATGATATATAATTCGAATTTATATTTGAAATTTAAATATTATATATGTGTCATATATCCAACTGTAATATTTTATATACCGTCAGTATATATAAGATTTACTTTTAAAAAATATGGATAGAAATTGAAATTCATATTTATGATTTGTTTTAAAAACAAGAGCTACAGTTGGCTCGGAAATTGGGATTTAACACCTTTATCCAAATAAATATTAGATTGAGATAATGGCCTTGATAACAATCTCAACTAATCAATTGGATCAAGAACATTAATCCCACATATAAACTACTCAAATCAGTGATCTTCTTCATTTTTTCTTTTAACAGTAATAAATAGGCAACAATCAAAAAGTTCTGAAAAGACACCTGTAACGGATGTTGAACTTCAACCATCAGCATCCAATTTATCAAAAATATCTTTGGAGGCAATGACCAAAATTCCATACCAAAAAATCCACATCCTTCCATGGGAACTTCTCCTCAGTCTTCCTCGGAATGCACCTTACTCATTGAAGATGAAAAGCAACAAACAACCACCACCTGCACCACCAGAACAACCACCAAAAAATCCAAGAAACTAGCTCTACTCCCAGTGATCTTTCTTATCTACTTTGAAGTTGCTGGTGGCCCTTATGGTGCAGAAGCTGCAGTGGGTGCAGCAGGTCCACTTTTTACCATTCTGGGATTCCTCATCTTCCCATTTATCTGGAGCATCCCAGAAGCTCTTGTCACAGCAGAACTTGCCACAACTTTTCCTGGCAATGGAGGATTTGTTATCTGGGCTCATAAGGCCTTTGGTCCCTTCTGGGGTTCCATGATGGGGTCTTGGAAACTCCTCAGTGGTGTTATCAACTTGGCTTCTTATCCAGCTCTTTGTATAGATTATCTCAAACAGGTTTTGCCAATTTTCTCATCTGGATACCCCAGATATCTTGCAATTCTGTTTTCGACTTTGTTTCTTTCCTTTCTGAACTACACAGGATTGACTGTAGTTGGTTACACAGCAGTTTGTTTAGGCATTGTTTCACTTTGTCCTTTTATAGTACTGACCTTAGTTTCAATCCCAAAAATTGAGGCTTCTAGGTGGATCAGTTTAGGCCAAAAGGGGGTTGAAAAAAATTGGACTTTATTTTTCAATACTCTTTTCTGGAACCTGAATTCTTGGGACAACGTTAGTACTTTAGCAGGGGAGGTTGATCAACCCCAAAAAACATATCCCAGAGCACTTTTGTCAGCTGGGATTTTCACTTGTTTGAGCTACTTAATCGCACTTCTAGCTGCCACTGGGGCTACTTCTCTTGATCAGAAAAAATGGGCCAATGGCTATTTCGCGAATTTGGCTGCTATGATTGCTGGGAAATGGTTGAAATACTGGGTTGAAATTGGTGCAGTTTTAGCTGTTATTGGACAGTATGAGGCACAATTGAGCAGTTCCGCTTACCAAATTCTTGGTATGGCTAATATAGGAGTTGTGCCTAGATGTTTTGGGGTCAGGTCAAAATGGTTCAATACACCTTGGCTTGGAATTTTGATCGCTACATTGATTGCATTGGCTGTTTCCTACATGACTTTTGCAGATATTATATCTTCTGTGAATTTCTTGTATAGTTTGGGAATGTTGTTAGAATTTGCATCATTTTTATGGTTAAGGAGGAAGACGCCGACCAAGAAAAGGCCATACAAGGTTCCAATGCCATTGCCGGGGCTAGTGATTATGTGCATCATTCCATCTGCGTTTTTGGTGTATGTGATTGTTGTTGCAAGTAAAACTGTCTATCTAGTCAGTGCCTTGCTGACTGGAATTGGAATTATTTGGTACTTTTTTATGAACCTTTGCAAATTAAAGGAGTGGATTGAGTTTGAAAATGCTGGAGAGAAGGACGCAGATGTGGCGGATGAGGATTGATTTTTTTGATCCTGAGATTTAGATGGGATTCTTGTAATCATCAACGTTAGATACGACTCTCGTAATCATCGTTGATGGTGGGTTTGGTACTCTACCTGGATTGCAATTGGAGTGGAATTATTCCCACTTGTGCTTAAGGCACACCCTAATGTGTATGCTACTAACTAAAAAGATGATTCCCTCGTAAAACATATATATGTGTATATATAGACACATATATATTATTTCTTTATAAAGTTTTGTTAGTTGGATTCCTTCGTAATCTTGATAATCCTATAGAAAGATGATGGAAGTTGAGGGAGATACATAGGAGTTGGTACGAGAAAGTTGTAGTTAGTGGTCGATTTCAATGGATAACCATGTGCTAATTGTGAGAACAAAATTGGGACAAATTTAATCTTGTAATTATGGGTACATTAGGAACGATAAATAGTGACACTATGTATTTATGTGTTTACAGCATATAGTGACATTTATGTGTTATATATTTGTATTGAAATATAGATATTGTATTTATATTGATTTGTCTAGGAGCCAATTTCAACTTTAAAACAATTCTATTTTTGTTGGGGAACCGCAAAGAAGTTTAGGAATAGCTTAGCTGATATTAGTTTGTTTATTCTTTCATTGAGATCTATCGGGCTTTCATTATCTTGAATGCTTCAGCCAATATTGTGTATCTCAAATTTAATATTCTGAAGAAGGACAAAACAACAATCGTCCAAAATAACTAATTTTTTTTAAAGAAAAAGATGATTTATTAATTGTAATAAGCCAAAAGAGTATACATAGTTAGGTGCCTTAAACACCAGTGCGTTCTGAGTACTTGCAACTTTAGCTTGTCTGGCCAGAGCATGAGCTGCTAGCTCTTTTTCCAACATAAAAAATTGACATCTGTTATTAATGGTTTCTTTTTTTTTTTTTTTTGTTGGTGCTAAGGAGAGTCATTGGCTCGTTACATGTTGATCAAACGAGAGAAAGCCACTCTACACACGTCCTGGCCCAGTAGTTTTTTAACTGTTTGCGGTGGATCCCCAAACATTGTCAAGCCATAGTCCAGACTTCTCCCCAATTTAGCTAAATGATCCGCACGCCTATTCCCTTCTCTCCAGATATGTTCCAATTTACAATCCCAATTCCAGCTCAACATGTCTCTAATCTCTACTATTATATTCCAATGTAGACTCTCCTTTGAAGCTGACTCCAGCAGTAAAACACTCTGTTTTTAAACTCGGATCGAACCGATCGATCGAACTGGAAATCGGTCAATTATTCAGTCCGAGTTAACCCTAAAAATCGGAAATTTAAAAACTCAGTCAACTCAGGTCAAAACCTGAGTTTGACCCGATTTGACCCAAAAAAATAAGAACTGAGTCGGTGGGAAAATAAGAATCTGCCAATTTGAAACTCATGTGGAGCCCACCATGTTACTTTTTGCTCCTAAACATCAGTAAGAGTGAGCATGTGCTCGCATACTCCACAGTCCACACTCATCCAATTTTCCGTACAAGGCACGCTCTAGTATAAGCAAGTGCGGTGAATATGTATTAAAGAGAATATGGATCCACAATAATATCAAAAGATCTGTTGTTCCTAGTTGTATAGACTCTTTTTTTTTTACTTTTTTTTGAAAGGTCAAAATATTTTTAATATTATGTTTTGCCCCCTAGGATGTTAAAAATTATTAATATACCTCAAATATTTCATACTTTATAAATGTTGTCTTAAAGTTTAGTGTTATTTTTCAATTAAGTCCATAATTTTAATTCTAAACTTATTAATGCTCATTAAATAATATAAATTGCTACTTGATTGTTCTAATTTCTTTGTATTTTCTTGTTATATATATTTGATGTATATGAATATACCTTTATTAATATTAACATGTTATTAGATATTTTACATATAATATTTTAATTTTTAAATAATTTTTATTTATGACATCATCCGGTTCAACCTCGATCGAACCCGGTTCAACCCATTGACCCCTGAACTCGACCGAGTCGATACCCGGTCCGGTTCTGAAAACATGGGTAAAATAACAGTCTTAGAATCTGACTCAATGACAATTTTTTTTTCTCTCGAATTCCAAGCAATTCGTAACCCCATAAGAATAGCCCAAAGTTCTGCAGCCACATTACTTGCATGCCCCAGGTTAGCACTAAATCCTACAATCCACTGACCATATTCATTTATGATCAATCCTCCCGCACTAGCCCTCTCTGGATTGTGCTTAGACGCTCCATCTACATTTAGTTTAACCCATCCTTGGTTGGGTTTACCCCAACTAATGTATTGAAGCTGCTTTTTCCCAGTCTCGTGGAAATTTGAGTTTAGTTCCTGAACATCCATTACATGCTTCACAAGTTGTTCTGCATTGACTTACATTTTCCTATCCAGGCCTTGATGCATCCATTCGTTCCTAGCTGTCCATGCCCAATGAACCACCCGCTAAAACAATATAGGCCAGAAAATCTCCTAATTTCTGCCTATTCCGCCTTCCTTAATGTTCCAAGCCAGAAAATCTCCTAATTTCTGCCTATTCCGCCTTCCTTAATGTTCCAATCTACCCATTGGTCCAGAGTTTTAGCCTTGAATATCCTCCAATATTTCTGCTGAACTAACTTACTCCAGATAACACTTATCCATTCACAATCCCGTAGTGCATGAGGAATGGTTTCACTTTTTGCCCAACAAATCTCACACTGCCCAGTAGGATGCAGGTGTCTCCTATGCTTCTCAGCATTAGTAAGCAGTCTCCCATGTTTTACAATCCATAACAGAAATTGCCATCTCCCTAGGCCCTTGAGTTTCCATAGCCTTTCCCATGCCATGCCTTGCTTCGTTACGAGTACGCACTGCCCATCTAAATCATAAGCCGAAGCAGTAGTGAAAGTCCCTTTAGCTTCAGGAACCCAGGTAATCGAGTCCGGATTGTCATCCTTACTATAAACCATGGTTGCTCTAATCAAATTGATCTGGGTCTGATGAAGGTATTTACTTAACGTACACCAGTCCCAATTGGAATTAATCCAGTACTCCTCCACCTTTTTAGCCAGTTCTATTTCTGGCACTTCCGCAATTGCCCACTGTATCAATGGTTCCTTTTGAAATTAGTTACTTTTCTACTTCTTGTAGTGATAATAGTTCTTATATTTGCAGACAAATACAAGAGAGGTTAAAAAAGGAAAAACAACCAAAAAAAAGGAACTGGAAAGTAATGCGATATAAATAAAAGTGACATAAATATCTCTATTAGATATATCTCCAAATTCATGCCAATAATTTGTGTGCTACATAGGAACCGAAGTAAACAAGAACTATTACCTTGCTAAGCAGATGGGGCTTCTTGGTCAATTGTATCTCTATTCCTTGATTGATCTTTGTTCCCCTTGAGTAAGTCACTGGTAATATTTATTAGAATCCCAATTTGTAATTTGAAATCTTTTAATTCGTTATTGGGGTTGACACGAAATGGAGTCAGAAAAAATTGTTGAAATGAAAAAATAGTAACAAACATGAAGAATTCAAGTCTTTCTCTTTTCAGGAAATGAAGCTCAAAAAAATCGATAGCTCGTGTCATTGAATATGCCCCTCAAAGAAGTTAAACAACATATGCACTTAATCGTTGATCCAACTTGACCTATGTAATTAATCACGTAATATTATTAGATATTATCTCCCTTATCCAATATTCTAACTATTCTTAGTAAATTGATAACGCAATGAAACCTTAATCTAGTGGTCAAAATTAATACTCAAGGAATTAGGAGCCTTAGTTTAATTTTCACGATACTTGAATCTCTTCTGCCACTATTTTGTGGGTTAGTTTATATTATTGAAGAGTGATCTATATCTATGTCTATTTCTATGGTCTATAGTATCTATATCTGCAGGATACATTATTCACCGGTCCATGTCTTGTAGAACCTTTCCAATACTTTGACATGTGTTATTTTCTAAGGTTTTCTAAATTATTTTATTCTTTAATAAATTCAATTATTATTATCTAATGGTTATTAGTTAGTTTAGTTCTAAATTTTAAATCTCTAAATTTTAGGTTAAACAAAAAGTTTTGTTAAAGAAACTTATCAAAAAGTCTATCTAAGTAAATTTTTTACTTTAACATTTCCTTAAGGCAAAAAAAAAATGTTAAACTAACTTATCAAGTCTATCTAAGTAAATTTTTCTTTAGCTGCAAACGACATGTTTTTGCACAAAGGATATTCTAAATTTTAGTAAATGGTTTAACAAACTACTAAGTATCAATACGTGGCTACTTATAAAGATAAAAGTGATAAAATTTTTCCCTACCATGTTATACAAATAAAGTATTTTATTGATTGTCTAAAATTAATATCTTTCTCAACCCTGTTATACAAAAAAGGTATTTTACTAATTGTCTAAAGTTATTATCTTTTGAAATTAATTACTTCTAACAACACAAAGATTAATTAGTGTGAAGAATGCTTACAATTTTTAAATAACTATTCAGTAGTTCAAAACTTCTAGAAGTTTTCCTTATTAACTTTTGAAAAACTCATTAAAACATCCATCACATTTCATCAAATAAACTTTTTCGTCTTTCACTTTTAAATTGTTAACTTTACATCTCTTACAAATTCAAGGTAATAAAACTTGGTTCCAATCTAAGTTTCTGGTCACATTTTAGCCTGCAATCACCATGTGACTTACATGCAGTCATTTTTTATATACAAAAAATTAAACTCCACTTTTTTAGTGGCAAAAATGAATAGATCCCATTTTTTAAAGAAAAACATGAGCATGGTTCAGATCAAATCTTACGTTTTTCAAAGACAAAATATGAGAGATGTTTTAAACGATTTTTCTTTAATTTTTGGAGTTTACAATTAATTTTTATTTCTCATAAAAGTTAGTATACATTGTATAATTTTTCCAAATTACAAAAAATTTTGCAAAATCCACAATAGTTTAGATTTTCAAAGAGTTCTATACCACATTCATTACCATTTTAAAATCGAAAATCCAAAAAAAAAAGAAAAAATTTATCAATTTTTTTCCTAAATGTTACTTTGACCACACTACAAATCTACAATTGTCTATCTTTGTAAATTACAAGGAATTCTACCAAATACAACCAGATTTTAAATTGCTTTCAAATTCAACAAACAAAAAAAAATCACTGAATTACATGTAATTGTAACAATTTCAAATAGTTTTCTACGATAATAAACTTGTTAAATACTTTATTCTAATATTTAAATTATTTTTTAACTATTTGTAGCTCGCATGCATAGGCACATTTCATCACCAAATTCTCCATTAGTGCAACATGTTTTGAAGATTAGTTAGTGTGAAAGGTGGTTACATATTTTAAGAAGAATTAGAAATTTGGACAATAATTAATTTTCATATATTTGTCCCAAACCTAACAATCCATTTCATATGAAACTACATTTGATTCTAAAGATTTTAAATAGTTTTTCATTATAGTAAGGATAACTATTTTATAGACTGTCAGTGTATGACAAACTAAAATTGTTTAGTCTAACATTTCTTATAGGTAGTAAAAATCATAGTTAATCTAGCTTATCAATAAGCAAATATTCTATAAGTTTTCTAATATTAACAATTTTTATGTAGGATTAAGTTTTTATCCATTGTTAGTCTATTGAATTTTTTACACTAGCAGGTATAGATGTATGATATCTGTACAAAGAATGAATTTTAAATTTAAAAATGGATTACATGGCATACATCTAGATCAGCTCATATATACATTAATAGTGCATAAAAAATTACTCATTCAATTATATATACCTAACGTAACCAAACCAACCCATTTTAGTGAATTTTGTTTTTTGTAAACTCTTTTAATGTCTTTCTTTTCTTTATCATTTTTACATTGGAACCAATACAAAATGGACAAACAAATTGGTTAATCCAAATTGAATCATTGCATAAAAATATCATTATTAGAATGATCTAAGTTGATGACATTTGTTATTTATTATATTACTATTTTCATTACCAAAGACGCTATGATCTAGTGGTTAATATTGAAACTCATGAATAAGAGGTCCTAAGTTCTAGTCTTTTTGTCCCCTCCTCACTTCTTAAATCCCACCCATAATTCTAAGGGAAGGGGGAAGAGGAGGAAGAGATGAGGTTACTTATAATTTTGCTCTCTTCTAACCACTTCCATCTCTTTTAATGAATTTTAATTATTCTTTTTTATCTATTTATGGTAACTTTGATTATTATGATTTTTTTTTGTCGCTAGTTATGACAATATATCTAGTATATGAACATAAAAATATGTTTGCTTAGTCATAACTACTGCACCATTTGTAAGCGTGCAACTCAACAAAAAACAAACAGGAAAGAAAGTGTGTGACACTTTTATTAAACTAGCATTAATATGCAACACTTCATTAGTTTTCATCAATTGGTGACGCCACCACGTCATACTAGTTTTCTAGCATCAGCAAGTCCTATAACTCCAGCATCCTTTGTTTATTATTCTCCTTCTTCAGCACATCAACCTTGTTTCTAATGTTGTTTGCCTTGGCCAATTAGCAGCATCCTAACTATTGCTAAGGTGGAATTGAGCGACATCCCAACTATTGCTAATTCCGAACTGTGCGATATGATAGTTGAGAGATCGTCTATTCGCTTGTTGCAAGTTTCTAGTTGAATATATAGCTTCTCATTTTCCACATTGAGTTCCTGAATCTTGGAAGTCATTTCGAGCTTCCCCAACATTTGCTCATACTTGTGACCAATACCAGCTGTAGCTGCTGGTGCCTGTTCGCCTTCCTTAGCTACTTCCGTTGTTTGCTTCTATTGTAAATAATAGGGGTATTTCAAAAGACTTTGTCCCACATTGAAAAACTAAAGGGACTCTTCATCATTTATAATGATTACTCTTTTATTGGGTTGTGTTAAGTTGGTAACTAGCATGGGCTCATCATCAGTGGCAAAAATCCACTAAGTTTGTTTTCTGATTTCCACCAGCAGGGGTATTTTAATAATTTGGATTAGCTGCAGGAATTTTAGGTTTATGGTAATTTTCTGTCTAGTAATTATTTTTGGTAATTAATATTTTAGTTGTTATAGGGAATAAGAAGGCTTAGCTTTCCACTAGAGAATGCTACCCAGGCCAGGCACGATAAGCCTCATCCAACCCAAGGGAATGAGCAGAAATGCAGATTCGCATGTGCAAGCCAGAGGAACTTCGACGTTGTTTGGGTCGTGGCACGGCCTCAATACATTGACATTGTCCTCCTGCTGCAACCTTTCATCCAAGACTGCATAATTATCGAGTCTTGCACGGTCACCTCGAAAACCTCCATGAGGCGCGCATGTGGGAATTGCAAAAACTACTGAAACAACTTTATGGCTGAAGTCAAATCCTTCTTTTATTGATTCTACTTGCTTCTTTCTGTGTTCTCCACACACCCCCACCCCCCCTCCCGCCCAGCACAAATTATCGGTATATTTTTTCCTATTAATATACAATGGATTTTTGGCGTATGTCCCAGGCAATATACCAAGTTGAAGTAGCATTTATGCTTAATAGTAGCTATCCATCCGTCAGTTTTTAGAAACACATCAGGTGATCTTTCAAGTTTAATCTGGAGCGTACTGTGTACGACGCAAACCAAAGAGTTTCGAATAGGCTTTTTCAGATTTGTTAATAGCCGTTTGAGCACAATTTTTATTGATAAATCATGAAAAGTTCCAAAAAAAAAAAGCTTTCCACTAGAATTTTACTCTAGTAAGGAGTCCTAATCAGGATTGGAATTGGCTTTGTTCTAAAGTCTATAAATAACCACTTTGTGTCGTATGCCCAAACATTGATTTGGCATGCTTTTGATGACAAGGAACCAACTTGGGAGTTGGTTTGAATTCTATGGAGTTTGTTTTATGATTTTCACCAGCAGGGGTATTTTAGTAATTTGGATTAGCCGCAGGAATTTTAGGTTTATGGTAATTTTCTGTCTAGTAATTATTTTTGGTAATTAGTATTTTAGTTGTTATAGGAAATAAGAAGGCTTAACTTTCTAGCTTTCTGCTAGAATTTTACTCTAGTTAGGAATCCTAATCAGGATTGGAATTGGCTTTGCTCTAAAGTCTATAAATAACCACTTCTCCACAAAGATAAGTCAGTTTTTGGTCATTAATAAAATTTTCCTGCAGACTTAACGTCTTCCTTAGGGCTGTTTGATACATTCCAACTTTAGGAGTGAGGCCTAAAGATTCCTAGGAGTGATTCCTAGATTTACCAACCAGTTTTTACCTTCTTAGCATATTCTCTAATCCTATTCCAAACTGCTATTATAAGTTCGGGTGAAATTCTGTATCTAAGCTGTTCTACAAGCTGTTGTACCTACTTAGTTTCGTGCTGCGTTAGTTTTGGTATCAAGTGGGCCGTTTCAATACAAGTTGGCGGATTTGTCCCCCCTTGCACGTGGGTTAAACATGACCCAAGTTGGTTTTACTGCAAGCAAGAATAAATTTTAGTTTTACATTTTACAAATCAAAATTTGACTCTTTCCCATGAAGATAAATTCTTATCTCATCGGTTACGAAAGTTAGGGCATATTCACAACGTTCTCTTATTAATGTTATTTTCTGTTACACGAAAAATTAGGCACGTTTCTTTTATGTTATCAGATATTCCCTCCAATGTACACTTTTGATGCCAATAAATAGCAACTATTCCCACTTTAGAAAGTGCACCAAAAAGCTGACAGCCGAGACCTTCCTGCCAGTTGTTTTCTTCTACTACTATCTTCTTCTTCTTCTTCTTTCACTCACTGCTGGATTTATGCAAGATTTGCTAGTTCAGATCCTTCTTGTTTATAATGAGAAGAAGGCTTGTTTAATCATGGGGAAACATTTCAACATCTTGAAATAGTTTTTTAGAACAGTGTTATTAAACATGACTCAATCTACATTTTATTAGTTTTAGTTAACATTGTTTTTTTTTTTTGGCTATTTTTCAACAATCTAAGAAACTATGGCCTCCAGCAACGTTAATGTAACGATTCCACATCGGTTAGGGAGAGATCTTGGGCCTCTTTGATAAGTCTGTAGTGGTCTTTCCCACCTCGACGAGGCCTTTTGGTGAGATAGCCTACGGGTGCCTGTTGTGTTGTCTAGCACCGCCAAGAACAAAACCCACGGCCCCACGGGGTGTCAAACTGTGGGACAATATTGTCGAGGGACTGTTAGAGTTGGTATCAGAGCCGACTCCCGACCCCGGTGTGCCAGCGAGGACGCTGGGTCCCCCAAGGGGGGTGGATTGTAACGATCCCACATCGGCTAGGGAGAGAGCTTGAGCCTCTTTGATAAGTCTATAGTGGTCTCTCCCACCTCGACGAGGCCTTGGTGAGGTAGCCTGCAGGTACCTGTTGTGTTGTCCAACACCGCCAAGAACAAAACCCACGGCCCCACGGGGTGTCAAACTGTGGAACAATATTGTCGAGGGACTGTTAGAGTATTGTGAGAACCCGAAAATTATATTTATATTGATATTCTCAAAAATTATATATATATATTTATATATTTGTATTCTAATCTAATTGCCTTGAATCTTTGGTTAATCTAACGGTTGAATCGTGATTTTTCTCCTATTGCCTCATTCAATTTATTGCATGTTGGTTTTCTTGGGGTGATATATCAATTCGTCCAACTAGCGAGGTAGGTGCGATAAATTTTGTGAACTAGAGGGAGATTTGTACAAAAGGGGATATTGTGCTGCAAGGTGTTTTCGAACCGTATTTGTTTTGAAATTTTCTACTTTGAATGAATTATATTTCTTAGTAATTGGAAAATGATTTATATATGATTTTATACCTTCTTGTTTCCGTCCAATAATTTTGAAAACATTTGCAAGGGTTTAATTGAAGTAGTCAAACTTATTTGGTTGTGCAAACTCTATTTGAGTGGAAATGAAAGGTTAATCTTGGCTAATTACTTTTAGAATTATTAGATTTTTTACTGTGATCAAGACTAGTTTTAGTCTTCACCTTGGAAGCAAAATGGACCAAAACATTTCATTCCTTTTCTTACCTCTTGGCCGACCATGGAGTGGAAATATCAGTCATAATCTTCTTCTCTTGGCCGAAAATTTTGACTAAGCAAGAGAGTAGGAAAAAAATTAAGGGAAAGCTACAGGATTGTTTTTTTCCTTGTCCTACTCCAATTTCCCAACCGAGAGAGACATATTTCTCCATTGCCTCCATTTTTGACCAAGTAGCATGCAAGTTGACTAAGCCAAATTTACTTCCTCTTGTTTCTTTTCTTTAGCTCAACCACCAAGAGAAAGAAAAACAAAGACAAACAAGGCTGGTCACTTATTTTGTCCTACTTTAGCCGAGAGAGAGAGTAGAGAGAGTTGAGAGGAAAGATTTATGTCCTGCTCCAACCTTCCATCCGAGAGAAGCTTGAGAGAAAATAAAGAAATTTCTCTTGTTTTGCTTCCACTTCAACCAAGAGCAACGAGAGAGAGAAAATTGAAAGGAAGGTTGTGTCTTACTTCCATTTCCAGCTTGCTTGATCGAGTAGAGGACCAAAACTGGGGAGTTAACTTCTAGCTTGTTTTAAAGGTAACATGATTTGGAACTTCAATTTCTTTCACATACTTTAGAGGGCTTTTGATGTATGTTAAATTTAAGCCAAAAGGTAGGAGTTTAGTGGAAGAAAAATATACTTTTCTAAGTTATAGGTTGCTGGAATTTTAATTTAGTGACATATGCTGATAGTTTTTATTTGCAGCTTTGTATTTGGAACTCTAATAGGTTTCCTTACTAACAACTCAGGTCATATGTTTCATCTTATGTTAAAAATGATATATGGTGCATTTGCCATGAAAATGAGTGAGAAATTAGTGGCTTGGATGAAAGAAAGTTTGAAGGAACCTGGTTGGAAAAAATTTGTGGGCTGACCGATTGCATAAAGTTGGATATATCAGTTTTACTTTAAAGTTGGAGTGAAGTTTTGCTAAGATTTCATGTTTTATATCATGACAACCGTGTATATAGAAGTTAGTATGTTTATATGGTTGAATAATAGTTATATGTTCATTGATTTGGCTGAAAATTTGTTTAAGAGAGCTTGAGAAAAATTGGAGGAACTTTGTTCCATCCTTGTCACAGCCTGCTATCTCATTCCTTTGAGAAGTTTCTACTAGGAAGTCATGCTCTAAATGTTATATTTCTTGTTTAGTATGCTATAGTATGTTGTCTTTGAATTGGGTAGCAAATTGCTAGCTTAAATGTGAGTTATTGGCAGCAATAAAGTTGGAATAACTCAAGTAAAAGGTTGAAATTTCAGGTGACAGTCACCCCTAGGCAGTTTTAGTAAACGAATCATAACTTTGTGTAGAAAAATCGAAATTGAGTACCGTCAATTGCATTTGAAACTAGACTCATAGATCTTTCCAATGGTATAAAATTAGAAGTGTGGTTCGTTTTATATATGCACCAGAAAATCAGCAAAGTTGACTGAAAAATCGGTCCTGAACAAGTAAAAATTGGGATGCTGTGGTAACTTGTGACTCAATTTGGATTAACTTATGAACCAAATCTCCTTTAGATGTCTGCTAAAGATTGTTAGTATTTCAAGTCTAGTTTTAAACGAGATAATTTGTATGAGTTTTCGACTTTTATGACTTAAGTTATGATTTTTCCAAAGAAAGAATACTTGCTGGAATTTTAGCTTTGATCGCTAAATTTTCAAGATGATTTTAAGCTCAATTTGTTCAAAACACCCTAGAAGACTTTAAACTACAAGTATGTGTTGGAAATGAACCAAAACCATGGACCTTAAGTGGTTTAAACTCCATTTATTTCACTGTTTCCATGGCTGGAATTCTCCTTGAGGTTGACTGAAAGAGAGAGTGATTTTGTTAGCTTTATTCTTGGTTTTGTGTGGTGAAATCAACTTTTTAATGTCCTAAACACATGATTAAATATTAACATTGGTATGAGTAGTGAATTGGAGTAGAAAATGAAAGGTTTTGAGAGGTGCAAACTTCACTTTTACATGTTTCATGTCCCAAGCAATAAATTTCCCGTTTTAGTTAAGGAAAATGAAAATGAGTGTTAAAATGCTAATATCATGTTTACTATATATTTTAGCCATGTCATGTAATTTTTCCAGCTTGCATATCTTCCATTAGTTTGCTTATGGAAATTTAAGCTTGTGGAGTTGAACTTTTGCTTGACGGCCAGCCTTGGTATGAAGACATGTGAGCTGAATATTTGTCTATTTTTTGTGGCTTTATGGTCTGAAACTAGTAGCTTGTATAGCCTACCATTTGTGGTCTTGATTTGGATGGTTTGGCTATGAAATTTTGTATTGAATTTGGAGAGGAAATATAGGATAAAACAGGGGTTATGCTGTCCAAATTTTGGGGCAGCTTACTACCTTGATTTTGGACTGATTTGGTGATGTACTTGCCTAATATACTTAGTGAACCTTTAAGCTTTGCTTATATATTGCATTTTGGTTGAAATGGAAGGGTTTCATTGGGATTTTCTTCCAAATTGCTGGCTAAAATTGTGCTTGTTTGTCGATGGAGAGTGCAGCCTATTACATTGTTGTTTTTCTAATCTTTTAGTAATTGGTTTTGGCCAAAACTTGTTCCAAACTTTGGAGGAGTCTTTTGTGCGTGAATTTGAGTGAAAACTATGAAGATTGGGATGTGAAAACCTCATGGTTGTACTTGTTTCATGGCTGCGAAAAAATTCTGATTTGGAGGGCAGTTTTGCACCTTGCTACCTTTTAGCCTCAACGTCTTTAGTTTGAAAGTCTTTTGGACACAACCTCGCTGACTTGACTTGAGAAAACCTTGTTTCTTTCATTGGTTCGCCGCTGGAAAATTTCCTGCCATGAAGCGAATAACGAACTTGTTGGTTATTCATGTTTCTTGAGTCCAAAATGCTCTCATACGCTTCAAAATCCTATTTGAGTTTTTGCCCTAGAATATACTTAAATTTTTCCTTGATTTGCATTCTAAATATGGCTATGTATGTTGGGTTTTGAAAAAAAAAATTAACTTGGAGAGGTATACGACTCATAGTCGAGTCTAAATTATGAATTCTGTTCACTTGGTTATTCTTAGGGCTTGTTTGATCAAGGGGGCAATCCAGGAGGAAACTTTTGATGCTATTTTTGCTTGAACTAGTGAGTGTTCCAACTGCAAGTTCCATGTTACTTGTTGCACAAATATGCCTTGTATATGACTTGTTACTTGAATTGACTTGTTATTACATAGGTGAGTGTGTACTTTATCACACTCAACCTAACTTGACTGAATTCCTGTTTTACTACTATAAGTGAATTGTTTACAAGTGAATTGAGATTCATGCGCATGAGTTGAAAGTAACGGCCTGGATCCTAAACCCCATAGGCTAGTTAATTGAGTCGAGCCGGCAAGGGTCTGGTCGATTAGATAACGAACCCTGGGTCTACTGTTTTGTCGAGTGGAGTGTTATCTCCTCGACTAATTGGTATACTCGAATATTACCACCACTGTTTATGTTTGGAGTTCGGGCCCGGTAGGGGGTTGATTGGTGGATGGAGGTTGGAGTTAAGTGGTGATCTACTGGACTTGTTATGATTCCACGGTTGACGGAGTGTCAACAGATTCTGAACAAGTTGTCACGAAACTTGTTCCCGAGAATAGACTGTATCCTTTTATATGCATGTGTTATCGGTTGTACGTGGTTAAATGAGTTGTCTGGATGTTATGTTCTTTATGAAAAATGTGATCATGCTATCATATGAATGCTAAAATACCTAATTGCTTGTTGTTCTCTTGGAACCTCACTGAGCTTTTAGCTCATCCCTTCATTTGTTTTCCTTAACAGGGTACGGGGATGACAAGGACAATAATAGTGCTAGTTGTAATAGGAAATCTTAATCTTGTATTTGGACGGCACTGTATTATGATATTAGTTTACAAGTTCTTATCTTTTGGTTTGTATATTCGGATGATTGGTAGCATGTAGATGTTATATTGAAGAGTTTTAGCGTTATTGATTTGCTATCCAAAGAATAAGGAATTATAGTCCTTATTTTAAGTAATTGCAATCCTATTTATACTTAGAGAAGTGATTGAACTACTTGCATTTCATTTCGCTTAGTCGTATACATAAGTATGGAGTTTTTTTGTGAAGTTGGATGGCTTGTAATATCTATTGGGGAGTTTTGTTCTTACTTTGGAGTTAATGTTATCTCTGAAATTAATGTTAGTGAGTGAGTCCTGGCGAGAGTTAGGCAGGCGGTCCGCTAACCTCTGGGGTTCGCCCTTGAGGGAAGTGGGATCGTCACAGTTAACACCTCACAACCTGCATCCGCATCAGTTGCAGTCACACTACCTTTGGCTAAACCTTTTCTAGACGTCTCCAAAATTAAAGTTTTTGCCAATGAAAACTTCAAAAGGTGACAAGAATGTGTGCACTCTCTACTCGACATTCATGGATACCCTATGCTCTAACAGAATCACAACCAACTGTAACTATGGATGTCAAGACGCATGAATCCTGACAATATGCCAATAAGGTATGTCAGCATACTATTTTATAAACACTTTCAAATGAACTGTTTGATGTATACTGTAGCTGCAAGGAAACTAAGACAATTTGGGAAGTCTTGATAACAAAATTTACCGTCGAAAACGCCACCAAACAAAAATTCGTCATGGGAAAGTACAACCAATGGCAGATGACAGAAGACAAAAAAATGAAAGTACAAATCACAGAGTACCAGATGCTACTCGAGGATCTCAAAAATGAAAACATAAATTTGCCCGAAAAATTTGCTGCTAGAATTCTAATTGAAAAGTTGCCCGAATCGTGGACTGACTACAAAAACAATCTGAAGCACAGGCAGAAAAATTATGCCATTGATGAGTTCGTGAAACATATTCTGATTGAAGACTCCAATAGGAAGGAGTTAAGGACCGTCAAAACAAAGGAGATGACTCTCAAAGCTAATCTAGTTCAAAGTACCAATAAAAGATACGCCAATAAATTCCAAAATTACAAACCCAATAATCCCAACTTTAAGAAGAAGAAAGGCATTTGATATGTTTGTGAAAAATCAGGACACCATACTGCTCAATGCAGGCACAGAAAGAAAGGTGACAAAGCAAATGACAATCCTCCTAAGGTTAATTTAGTCGAAGGGGATGATATAATTGTTGCAGTCATCTCTCAAGTCAACATTGCAGCCAATGTGAAAGAGTGGGTAATAGACTCTGGGGCTATTCGGCACATATGTGCAAATAGAGAAGCATTTTCCTCCTATGCTTCAATCGGGGATGATGAAGAGGTGATTTACCTTGGAGACTCACGAATTGCTAAAGCTCTAGGTAAGCGCAAAGTTCTCTTGAAACTCATTTCAGGAAAAACTTTAGCCCTCAATGATGTGTTGCATGTGTCGAATATTCGAGCAAATCTAGTTTCTGTAGCATTGCTAGGAAAAGTTGGGGTGAAAGTGTCATTTGAATCTGACAAGATTGTGATGACAAAAAATAATGTATTTGTGAGTAAAGGCTACTGTAATCAGGGACTCTTTGTATTCAACGTTTCAAATGTGATCAATGAAAATGCATCATTTTCTACTAATATTGTTGATTCAATTTCTTTATGGCATGCTAGATTAGGAAATGCTAATGTTAGCTACAAAAAGAAAATGCAATCACTTGGGTTACTTTCTAGTATTAATAGTAATGACACGAAAAATATGAAATATGTGCAGAAACTACAATAACAAAGAAAAATTGTATAACTGTTCAAAGAGAAATTGAATTATTAAATCTAAATCACACAAATTTAGGTGATTTAAAACAAACTATAACTAGAGGAGGAACAAAAATATTATGTTACTTTTATAGATGATTATTTTAGATGTACTAAACTTTATTTATTTAAAAATAAAGATGATACTCATAATGCCTTTTTATCTAATAAGTCTGAGGTAGAAAATCAACTTAATAAGAAGATAAAAAGAATTAGATCAGATAGAGGAGGTGAATATTTAGCTTTAGATAAGTTTTGTGAACATGAAGACATAATACATGAAATAACACCTCCTTACTCACCAGAATCTAGTGGAGTTGCAGAAGAAAAAATAGGACACTAAAAGAAATGACAAACTCTATGTTAGTTAGTTCTCATGCTTTAGATAATTTATGAGGAGAACCTATATTATCTGCATGTCATCTACAAAATAGAATTCCACATAAAAAGATTGGCGAAATACCTTATGAGTTATGGAAAAATTATAAACCAAATTTAAAATATTTAAAAGTATAGGGATGTCTTGCTAAAGTGTCATTACCTGAACTTAAGAAAAGAAAATTAGATTCTAAAACTTTGATTGTATGTTTATTGGATATGCTGAACATAGTGTTGCATATATGTTTCTTATTTTAAAAAGTAATGTACTTGATTGTAATACAATTATTGAGACAAAGAATGTTGAATTTTTTGAACATATTTTTCCACTGTCCAATAAAATTTCTCATGCACCTATTGAGAGAAATAAAGAAATAACCTCTAATGAGGAATTGAGAAGGAGTAAAAGGCCGAGAAAAGAATTTTCCTGTGGAAATGATTTTCAAACCTTTCTTGTTGTCAATGATCCTTTAACTTTTTCCGATGCAATTTCGTCTTCTGATTGCAAGTTTTGGAAAGAAGCAATTAAATTTTCTATTTTGAAAAATAAAATGTGGACATTGGTAGATTTATCCCCTGGTACACAACCTATTGGTTGCAAATGAATTTTTAAAAAAAATATAATTTTGATGGTTCTATAGAAAAATACAAAGGTCATTTAGTAGCAAAAGGATTTTTTCAAAAATAAAATATTGACTATTTTGACACATTTGCACCAGTAACAAGAATTTCTCTTATTCGTGTTTGATTTGCCTTAGTTTCTATCCATAAACTTGTTGTTCATCAAATGGATGTTAAAACAGCTTTTTTAAATGGTGATTTAGAAGGAAAAATTTATATGTTTCAACCTGAAGGATGTGTTGTATCTGGACAAGAAAATAAAAAGTGTAAATTAATTAAATCTCTTTATGGCCTAAAACATGATTCTAAATAGTTGCATAAGAAATTTGATCAAGTATTGATAAAAGATGAATTTTCGTATGTAGAAGTGAATAAATGTATACATACTAAAATTGTGAATAATCAATAAGTCCGCGTTGAGTACCTGGAATAGGGAGATCTTTGGTAGCATAACGGACAGAGTCAAAGAACTTGAGGAGGTAGTTCGATTGCTAGAATTGGCACTGGAAGAGGATCAATTAGAAGGTAATCAAATTAAGTTGAACCAAGCTCAGGCGAAGTTGACACGGGAACTATGTAGGGAGGCTGATTTTTGAAAGCAAAAGGCCAAGCTCAGGTGGTTACAAGAGGGAGATGCAAACACTAAGTTTTTTCACGCTGCGGTGAGGCAACAAAAGGCAAGATTATTTATTCATCGGATAAAAAAGCAGGATGGGAGCCGGGAGGAAGACTTTAGTCAAATAAAAGTGATGGCGGAACGATTCTTCTCAGCAATGTTTTTGGAACTAGTGGATGCGAATCCTTCGTTTGAACCCAGATTGTTAAAGCTCATCCCTAGATTGATAAGGGAACAGGATAATAAGATGCTACAAGAGGTCCTGAATGGGGAAGAGGTAAAGAATATTGTTTTTTCTATAGATGGGAATTCTACGCCTGGACCGGATGGTTTTACGAGCAGGTTTTTTAAGGCGGCTTGGGGAATAGTGGAGGAGGATGTGGTTTTGGCGGTTCAAGACTTCTTTGTTGGGGCGAATTTGCCAGTAGGATATACGTCAGCTCTACTTGCGCTTATTCCCAAGATTGTGAATCCATCTTCTTTTTCAGATTTCAGACATATTAGCTTGCGCAACTTTGTCAACAAGATCATCTCCAAATTACTGGCGTCTCGATTGGAAGGGATATTAGTTAAGATTATCTCTCCCCAACAAAGTGCTTTTGTTAAGGGCAGATTGATAGCTGATAACTAGGGGTGGCAATTCGGGTCCAAATCAGGTTGGCGGGTCGGGTTCGGGTCAACCCGTCAGAAAATCTGTTGACCCGAACCCGACCCGCCAACCCGTGACGGGTCAGGTATGCTGACCCGAACCTGAAAATTTCATGTTGACAGGTTGGCGGGTCGACCCGAAATGACCCGAAACTTAATTTTAATTTATTAATTTATCACTGTAATTTCTAATAAAATCAATTTCTCACAAAACTAATTACATAATCAAGTAATAAAAATTTAAATAAATAATTCCAAACCAAATCTAAAATAAATTAAACACCGTAAAAGTGTTTTATCCCAAACAAAATATAAAATAAATTAAAACAGTATAAAAGTAAAAAATAATATAATATATTATTTGTCCAAATATAATAATTTCAACTTCACACAAATTAAATAAATTCATTTAGGATTAAGTAATTAATGCCTTTGAAAAAAAGAATAACTTAGTTTAGTTAGATAAAATTATTTTTATGTTTATTAAATTATTTTTAATTCGTAAACGGGTCATATCGGGTCATATCAGGTCACCACGGGTTGACCCGAAATCGACCTGTTTTCTTTTCGGGTTCATCGGGTCCAACCCGATTCTGACCCGAATTCCCGAAACCTCAACCCAAACCCATTAATTTCGTGTTAGGTTCGTGTCGTGTTTTCAGGTCGTGTCAAAAATTGTCACCCCTACTGATAACGTCTTGTTGGCTCAGGAGATGATTTTCGCAATTAATAAGAAGGTTCGTGGGCCTAATGTGGTTTTAAAACTAGATATGGTTAAGGCATACGACAAAGTCACTTGGGTCTTCTTGACTTCAGTTTTATGTGCGTTTGGCTTCGGAGAAATATTTATTGACATGGTTTGGCGTTTAGTCTCCAATTGTCATTTCTCTGTCCTTGTTAATGGTCAACCTTGTGATTTTTTTAAATCCTCCCGTGGTTTGAGATAAGGGGATCTCCTCTCTCCGGCATTGTTCATTATTGCTACAGAAGTACTGTCGCAGGGTTTAAATACGCTACTTGATGAGCCACATTTTACCCCATTTTTGGTTGATAAGAAGACTGGTCCAATTACTCATCTTGCATATGCAGATGATATTATTATTTTTTCTCGAGGTGATACGCAATCTCTTCAATGCGTGATGAATGTCCTTCTAGAGTATCAGGGCTACTCAGGCCAACTAGTTAATAAAAGTAAAACATGTTTTCTTACCTCTGCTAGCTAGGATAATGGGGTTCTTGTTTAAGAATTTTCCCATTAAATATTTGGGATGCCCATTATTTTTGGGCAGGAAAGTTAGTTCTCTATTTTCAGGTTTGATTTACGCAATTGCATGTAGGATAAGGAACTAGTCATCTAAGTGGCTTTCTTTTGGAGAGCGTTTGGTTCTAATTAAATCAGTCCTTCTATTAATGCTGGTTTATCTCCTTTCAGCTCTGGACCCTCCAAAAGGAGTGATTAATCATATTCATAAGATACTTGGGAATTTCTTATGGGGTCTGTGGAGGGTAAGGAGAGGCAACACTAGATTTCGTGGTTGTGATTATGTCAGCAATAGGAGGAAGAAGGATTGGCATTGAGGTCGCTCCATACTACGGTTCAGGCTTTCTCTTAAAGCTGTGGTGGAGATTTCGACAAGGAGGGTCCTTATGGTCGGACTTCATGATGGCGCGTTATTGTAAAGGTGCTCACTCAAATCAGGTGCAGGCGTCTCCTAGTGCATCGGCTATTTGGAAGAGAATGCTCCAAGTAAGAACTTTAGTGGAGCTTAATGCAGTTTGGGATTTGGCAGTAGGGCAGATATCCTTTTGGTGGGATAGTTGGCTGGGGAATGGCCCTCTTGCATGGTATTTCCCTCATCTTGCTGGAGTTGAAGCAGTGGCGATGTATTGGTTGGATGATGGTTGGGATTTTGGGACGTTACGTACGATGCTCCCAAATGATATTTTGAAGAGAATGGATTCGTAGTTTTATTGTTGGAAGGATGGCTCCCAAGATGTTATGCTTTGGTCCGAAACACAATCAGGGGACTTTAGACTGAGTTCCGTTGTTAAGCTTCTCACTCCAGCTTCTGTGATGTCTTGGGTTTTCAAGCAAGTATGAGTGAAAGGTTTACCGTTAAAGTTTTCATGTTTGGTATGGCGTTTATTACAGTTTAAACTTCCAACATCGAATGTAGTGACTATGTTTAATATACACGGCCCTTCACGTTTCTACTGTTGCCGTGACCATAAATTGGAAACGTTACAGCATATTTTCGCTCTTGGGGAAACCCCCATAATGATTTGGAAGATTTTTGAAATGCCATTTGGGTTTTCCTCCACAGGAAAGCTGGTACATGACTGGTGTATGTGTTGGTGGCTCGACACTTCGACACATTGGATGTTGAGGTGGTTATTTCAGGTGGTGTCGATGGTAATCTTGTGGCATCTGTGGCATGCAAGATGTGTGTTTGTGTATGAGGGGTAGACTCTGTCGGTTGGAGTTCTTTCAAAAAGAATTTTGGATGACTTACAAGATTTAATTATTTCTCAGTTTCCAAGTCTTCAAACAGAGTCTATTGGAGAAAGTTGGAAGGAGGTGGTTCACAATGTTAGTAAGGTCACTCTACCTATACATGCACTGTATGTTCGCTGGACTCGACCACCGGTGGGAGGTTATAAACTTAATTTTGATGGCGCACTTAAGGACCAGTTTAAAGCAGGAAGAGGAGGAATGCTAAGAGATTCTAATGTTTGTATGATCTTCGCTTTTACTGAGTCTTATAGGAGAGTCACTTCATTGCAAGCTGAAGCTAGGGCATTGTGTACGGGGCTTGAAGTGTGTGGGTTATTGGGTTATGCTTCAACCATAGTTGAAGGGGATTCTAAAATCCTTATTGAGGCTATCCTGGGGTACGGTAGTGTCCCGGCTGTGGTGCTCCTGATAATCCGACGTATTCGACAGGCATCTATTGTCGGGCCCTCGTATCAGCATATCTACTGTGAAGGAAATGCAGTTGCAGATGCATTGGTATCCTTTGTTTGTAGCTCTAATAGGTTCTGTCTCTTCCTCTTCTTTCAATCCTTGCTAAGGGCTCTCAGAGGCCTCTATAATGTTGATCGGCTAGGGACCGGAAGCTTTAGATTTTTCAGACGGCCGTTGATGGCAAGTCGCTAGGTGGGGGTAACGTTGTGTCCCCCTTTGTATCTGTATTGTTGGCTTTTTTTCAATAAATGGGTAACCATGCCAGTCTTTAAAAAAAAAGAAAATAATCAATATATGATAATTAGCCTATATATGGATGACATGCTTATATTTGGTACAAGTATAGATATTGTTAATAATACTAAATATTTCTTATCTTTTAATTTTGATGTGAAAAATTTGCATGAAACTAAAATGATATTGGGCGTTAAAATCATAAGGAGAGATGATGGTATAATGTTGTCACAATAACATTATATAGAAAGACTTTTTAGAAAGTTTGAAAATTATGATGTGACACCTGTAAGTACTTCTTATGATGCTAACACTCAATTAAAGAAAAATAATGGTGACCCAGGTGCTCAGATTATTGGGAGTCAATGCATTTGATAAATTTCACAAGACCTAACATAACTTATGCTGTGTATAGACTAAATAGATATACTCACAAAATATTTGAGAGGTACCATGAATTATGGTATTTTATATTGTAGATTTCTCACTATAGTGGAAGGTACAGTGATGCTAATTGGATTTCGGATTCAAATGAGACAAAATCCACTAGTAGTTATGTATTCACCCTTGGTGGTGGTGCAGTAGTATGGAAGTCAGCTAGACAGACAATCATTGCTAGGTCAACTATAGAATCAGAGTTTATAGCTCTGGAGTTGACTAATTCTAAGGCTGATTGGTTAAGAAATTTCTTAGCCAATATTCCTCCGACTAAGGATCTGTTGCCTCCTGTATCAATACACTGTGATTGTCAAACAGCAATTGCTATTGCTAAAAATAAATCATATAATTGTAAAAGTCAACACATGAAATAAAGACATGATGTCGTAGAGCAACTGCTTAGAGATGGAATTATTTCCATTGATTTTGTGAAGTCAGAGTTGTACTTGGCCGATCCTCTGACTAAACCTGTAGGAAGAAAATTAATTCTTCAAACTACAAGAGAAATAGGACCAAGGCCAACAAGTTGTCAATAGAGACAATAACCCAGCTATGTGATTGGTGATCTCATGGAATAGGTTAATATAGGTAATAACAAATTAATATTGACCATAAAGCACTTCAAATTTAAGTCCCTCTAGAGATAAGTGCTTTGATTGCTAGTAATTGTGAGGGTGAGTTAAAACTCTTAATGAATTCATATCCCTTTAAGGAGGTGTATTTAAAATAGTATACACTTGATGAATTCGCTTATATGAGAGTGGAGTGGGGCCGCTCCTACAAGATTTATTGGCCGAATATTTAGAACTCTCATGAATAACCAGGCAGGCGCACGGTCTAAAAGCCCAAAACCATGTTAACAGCAAATTATGGGTTGCAATGTGATTGATAAAATTTCTGTCATACATCAAGAGTTATTGATTCATAAAAATTCATATTTCACCAATAATTTTGTAGGTCATGTTTTATCAATCTAAGTTTGGTTCATAGTCTAAAAGACACCAAACTAATTACATTTCACCCAAATAAATCCAGCAGATTATTTTCTTATCTTTTGTCCAAAATCTTTTGAAATGGGAAGGAGATTGTTATAAATAATAGGGGTATTTCAAAAGACTTTGTCCCACATTAAAAAACTAAAGGAACTTCTCATCATTCATAATGCTTACTCTTTTATTGGACTTGTGTTAAGTTGGTAACTAGTGTGAACTCGCGTGCATGTGAGGGAAGTTGAGTTGGGCCGTTTCAGTACAAACTGACGGATTTGCCCTCCGGTGCATGGGTTAAACATGGCCCAAGTTGGTATTACTGCGAGCAAGAATAAATTTTACTTTTACATTTTACAAATCAAAGTTTGACTCTTTTCCTTGAAGATAAATTCTTATCTCATTGGTTACGAAAGCTAGGGCATGTTCACAACATTCTCTTATTAACGTTATTTTCTGTTACACGAAAAATTAGGCACGTTTCTTTTATGTTATCAGATATTCTTTCCAATGTACACTTTCTGATGCCTATAAATAGTAGTTATTCCCACTTTAGAAAGTGCACCAAAAAGCTGATAGTAGAGATCTTTCTACCAGTTTTCTTCTTCTACTGCTATCTTCTTCTTCTTCTTCTTTCACTCACTGTTGGATTTACGCAACATTTGCTAGTTCTGATCTTTCGTGTTTATAACAAGAAGAAAACTTGTTTAATCCTGGAGAAACATTTCAACCTCCTAAAATAGTTTATTAGGACAGTGCTATTAAGCACGACTCAAGCTACATTTTATTAGTTTTAGTTAACATTATTTTTTTTTGGCTATTTTTCAACAGCTTCAACACTTCATACCCTACTTATTATGAATTTCATTGTTACATTGGAAATTATTAATTTGATCGAAAGTAATAAATCATTCATGTAAAAATAGAGATGAAGGGAAGAGCGAAAGAGAAGAGAGAAGAGGGGAAGAGGATGAAGAGGTGTGGGAAGTGGTGTTAGGGAGGAAAAGGGGAGGGAAAAGAGGGTAGTGGGTCGTTGTGGTGGACAATAGGGTGGTTGGGGTGGGAGGGGAAGGAAGTTTGACTTCAAAAATTCTAAAAAACCCCCACAAAATTTAAAATTTTTAAAAATATCCTATGATGTCAATAGTGAAAGGAAAAGGAAAGAGAAAGTCAAAGGAATTTTCAACACCAAAAAAGAAAATGAAGAAATATGAAAAGAAAAGAAAAATATTAAAAAATATGAGTAAATCTTTCCTACACTGACGGTGTATACACTATCATCGTTGGATTCATGACATGTGTACAAAAGTTGAATTTCAATTTCAAATTTTATATAGTTATCATTCATCCAACGCTGATAGTGTATACACTGTCAGTGTAGAAAAAATTAATCCAAAAAATATTATGCATCACTTGCGTGTGGCATGCTGGTTACAAGTCAAATTTTAGATTTGTTTAAAATACAATGAGTTAATATAGACATTTTAAAACATAGAGCGACCATAGGGTGGTCGGTTGACTTTTGGCAAAATCTTAGGTTTTTTTTTTTTTTTTTTTTTTTTTTTTTTTTTTTGTATTTCACCCTTAAATAAACAGCTAAAACTTGGATTATAATTAATATCCACCTAGAGAAATGTATATTAGTAAATTTTCTATATGCATGTAAAATCAATTTTCATAAACTTCATTTATTCAAATATCTTAATTTTGTTTGGTACACACATTGGGTGCATTAAGATTGCATAAAAACTCAAGACTAATTACCTCTCAGATGATATACATTCAATCCCAAAAAGCAAATTGTAAACAAAGACTCGAGAAAAGAAGAAACTACAGAGCAGATCAAAACTCAAAAGCAACATTCTTAGTCATTATTAAACACATCCACTCTAGTCAAGACTGATTCTAGCCCATTTTCCTCGCTAATGGTGCCACTTGTTCGAAAGATGGTGATTCAATGGACAATTAGAGTGTAGAGGATTTGTCGTACAAGAACTTAGTTTCTTCTATAACTCTTTGCAAAATTCTGTGGTAGCTAGGATTCTAAAGGGATTTAATCTCCAAATTTGAGACCACACCTGAATTTAATCTCCAAATTTCCTAGTCCAAGTAATCTGGACTAACCAAATCTGAAGTGGAAATGAATCAGTAATTTCCATAGTTCACCATTTTTGTTTTTTGACCTTATGCTCTCACTTATAACGCCCAAGTGAGCGCAAAAGGCAACTGTCTAAGGAGAAGATGTGGAAGGCATCACTATCTAGTCAAGAAGAGCCATGACAATTACCACCTCTCCTTCACCTAAAGATGGCCAAAGTTCAAATCAAGAATTACCGGTAACAACCAATCTTGAAGCCTCAATCAAAAAGGAAAGTTTCAAGTAAAGATACCCTCGTTCCTCTAATTTTTCTCATATACTTTGAAGTTGCAGGTGGTCCCAACCGAAATAAAAAGTAGTCAAAAACCATAGTTAATATAACTATTCACCATTCTATATCTTCTAGAACCTTTCCAATACATTGACATGTGTTATGGTCTAATGCTTTCTAAATTATTTTACTCTTTAATAACTTCAATTAATATTATCTAATGGTTATTAGTTAGCTAGTTCTAAAGTTTAAATCTCTAAATTTTAGGTAAAAAACATGTTTTGTTAAACAAATTTATCAAAAAGTCTGCCTAAGTAAAATTTTCTACTTTAGCATTTTCTTTTGTTGCAAATGACAACTAGTGTATATTGTCATTTACAAAATGTTTTTTGCACATAGGATATTATAAATTTTAATGAATGGTTTAACAAACTAATAAGTATCAATATGTGGCTACTTTTAAAGATAAAAGTGATAAAAAATTTTCCCTACCCTATTATACAAATAAACTATTTTACCAATTGTCTAAAATTAATATCTTCTCAACCCTATTGTACAAAAAAGTATTTTAGTAATTGTCTAAAATTAATATTTTTCAAATTAATTACTTCTAACCATACAAAGACTAATTAGTGCAAAAAATGCTTACAATTTTTAGACAACAATACTTTATACTATTCACCAGTTTCAAAACTTCTAGAAGCTTTACTTATTAATTTTTTAGAGTCAACACTTTTTTTTTAATTTATTCTAAAATTTATTATACACTGTATAATCTTTTCAAATTACAAAACATTCTACAAAATCCACAATAGTTTCAATTTTTAAAGAGTTCTACACCTCATTCATTACCATTTAAAATCTAAAAAAAAAAGTAAAAGTGTATCAATTTTTTTCCTATGTATTACGTTGACCACATTGTATGTCTTTATCTTTGTAAATTATAAGGAATTCTACCAAATACAACCAATTTTTAAATTGCTTTCAAATTCAATAAACAAAAAAACAAATGAATTACATTTAATTGTAAGATTTCAAATAGTTTTCTACGATAGTAAAGCTATGAAATACTTTATTCTAAAATTTAAATTATTTTTTAACTATTTGTAGTTCCGATGCATAGGCATATTTTATCATCAAATCCTCCATTAGTGCAATATGTTTTGAAGATTTGTTGGTGTGAAGAGTTCCTACATCAATTTTCAAGAATAATTAGAAATTTGGAAAACAATTAATTTTCATATATCTATTGCAAACCTCACAATCCATTTCATATGGAATTGCATTTGAATTTAATGATTGTTTTAAAATTTTAATTATTTTTAATAGATTTGTAAGTCCTGTGCATAATACAGGAAATAAAGCTAGTTCCTACAATTTGTAGGTTAATTTGTTAAATTGTAATTTATATGTATTACTATCACCATTGTCGGCCGTTTGTTGTGTGGGGCAGAAAACAATATTGAAACTTGAAAGGATTAGTGTCATGTACACATGTCAATGGATTGGATCTTATCCAAATCCAACCCAAATCTAATGCACTTGGGTAGGGTTTGGATTTAATTTCTCAAATCCAAACCCTACCCAAATCCAGTCCCTGTAAAAGAGTTATAGGTCTGAATAGAGTCTAATTTTCTATGATTCATATTCAAATCTAAATTATCCAAATCCAACCCAAATCTAATGCACTTGGGTAGGGTTTGGATTTAATTTCTCAAATCCAAACCCTACCCAAATCCAGTCCCTGTACAAGAGTTATAGGTCTGGATAGAGTTTAATTTTCTATGATTCATATTCAAATCTAAATTCATACCAGTTATTATCCAGACCTATGTATATATAATTAAATTATATATATATTAGTAAATTTATAAAATATTCTAATATTCTATGATTATTGAATCGAATATAGTAAGACTTTATGATTGTTTTCTTTTTCATCCTAATTCTAGTTGTCATTGTAATTAGTACAAACTTTTTCAGAAAAAAGGAGAAAAAGTAACGGCAAATAAATGAAAGATTTGACGTAGATACAATTGAAGTTTTAAAAATAAATAGAAGCAGTTGTTAGTAGTTATTTTTTTGAGTTCATAATATTGCATTCAAGTTCTTGAATATTAATTTTATTATTTGAAAATAAAAATTGGATAGTGTTTATATATATTTTTTGAAATCTATATATTTTTACTATATTTTTATTTTAGTGCATTTACAAAAATACAACGGATACCCAGATCCATGAGAGTCTGGGTTTGGACTTAGATCCAGACCCTTATGGGTATGAAAAAATAACTAAATTTAATAGATTTGAATCTGGATCAAAGATCTAATCTAAACCCTACCCATTGACATGCCTGGTTTCGTACTAATAAGAATTTCTTTAGCAAAATGTCAATTGCCAATTACAAGCTGGGCCCTTGGTGCGGGCTTGTGCATCCAATATAAACCCAAAGTTTTCTGTCCAATCAGGCTTCCACATTCCTACTGATCCAAAACAAAAAGTTAAAAATCGTGCTCCAAAATGTTCTGGACTTTTGCCAACTTATTTAGGACTTCAGAAAATGGTCAAAAGGGTATACCCATTTTATTTGGGTAGGAAAAATAGAACATTACCTCAGAATTAAACATTTCAATTTTCTACTATATTGATTTTCTAAATAACTTGTACCATAAATCAGAGCAGATACATTTTTTTCATCTTATAATTGTAAATCTAGGTTTAATTAAGAAGACTAATTTGTATTTGTTTTCTACACATAGATTTGGTGTTCTTACTCCACTCAAGTAAGCAGCATTTTTATGTCTTCCTGCAAATCCTACTAAAACATGGCCGAGGTGCTTTCAACTTGGAAATTAAAATGTACATTCTATAGGTTAAACTAGTTCTTATTCTTAACCCGTTTCTTGAATGGGATTACATATAGTTTGTTAAAAAATTTGGTAATTTGGTAAATTTAAAAGAGTAAATCTTATATACACTCATAGTGTATACACTATCATCGTTGGATTCATGACATGTGCGCAAAAGTTGAATTTCAAATTCAAATTTTGCATAGTTGTCATTCATCCATTGTATACGTAAATTGCTAAGTTTGAATATTATATATGTAAACGTTGGAGATATTAACAATATTATATACACAAGAATATAAATGTTATTTTTATTTGTATTGATTTATTAGATCTATTGATTTAAATCACTATTTGGAATAAAATATCTTGCCACATATAAATTCAAATATCTTCAAACGTTGGGTTATGTTAACAAGTTGATTCAAATATCTTCAAAAATCATAACAATATATATATATATATATATATATATATGCAAACGTTGGAGATATTTTATTCCTTTTAGGCATTGACTGACTATTATTAATGAAAATAAAACAGTTGAAAGTTAAGTTATTACCAAATATAAATTGCTAAGAATTTGCCCAAGTTAAAGATATTAAGTACAGTGATTACGAAAATTAAGGGGGAAAAGGGTGGAAAAAAGATTGGAATGATTCTTATTAACAAATATAAAACATTTACCAAAATAAAAACACTCAAAAAGATGGCTAAATTAAATATTAAACACAACAATTACGAAGATTAAGGAAAAAAAGTAGGTGACAAAATACGGAATTGATTCTTGTTAACAAAAATAAAACACTTAAAAGTTGTGGTTTTACTACAATGAAGCTAGTAATTGAAGTTTTATCATTTACTTTGTTGCAGGAACCCCAGTTGACATCTAATGAACCTTTTGATGTGTACACAAAGCCGTTTTCAGTGTAGCAAATAAATGATGATTCTCAGCCGCGTGATCTACTTGGCACTGCAGATTGTTGTACAGTTCTTTGCCTTTGATGGAATTTGAAGTTCATTTCTTTGATGCAAGCTCTTCGTAAATTATATCGTGGTCCTGTAAAAGGTTGTTCATCTGATCAAACGACATATAACCGGAGTTATGGAATTTCTTTAACGCAGTAATCCTTCTGAATTTAACATGTCGCTCTCTCTTTTTGATTAAACAATTAAACCTGTGCAATTGTTGCCAATCTTGTGATATTCTAATTGTGTTTTCCCCGAACCACGTCAGTGACATTAAATGCGCAGGACAAAAGAAAAGTCAAACTGACTCTTGATTTCCCCTTCTCACCGTGGTTGTGCATGGCCAACCAACCAATCTGACTGCCTTAATGAATCGTTCCAAGTGGCGAAAAGCCAAGCCAACACAACTCAAGGAGATCAAGAGGTTCGTTTTATATAAATTACTACCTGATTCCGGGGAAGAAAGTAGAAAACATGTTGTGCTTCAATTTAATCTCTGTTTCAAGTTAGTACCTATATCAAGAAGAAGATGATACAGAGAGAAACTATTTAGCACACTTTTTTCAGTTTGTTACCTATACTAGTTCCATGTTCCTGCCAGTCCTTTGTGATTGCCTTTTCATTCTTCAATAGAACAAGTTGCCTCCTATACCTTGCAGTATCCTTCAAAGCCATCTCCTCCATCACCTATTATTCCCCCCCAAACACATTGACACCATTGAAAAGGTAGAACAGGTGCAGAGGAAAAAAGTTTTATGTGAATTAAAAAATGCGTTAAAACCACCTTCTCGTGTTGGGGAAACTTTGCACCACATCTGACTCAGTAATGTCTTGCTTGTTGCCTGGAAATTCCAACCCACTTAACTAAATTTACCCATACCCGATCATGAATAGATCGGTATGGATATCTTAAATTTTTGTATATGGGTATAAATGGGTTACCCAATAATACCCATTTGATGGGTATTATTGGGTAACCCATCAAACTCAATTAACCCATTTAGAATTCTCTTCCCCCAAGTCTCTTCTCTTCCCCCATCCCCCCCCCCCTTTTTTTTTCAAAATTTTCATTTTATCATGATGTTAACTACTTTTATTTCATTATTATTATTATTTGTTGGTTTTATCTTATTATTTTATTTTCTCTTAGTTTGTTAACTTACTCATTTTTTAGCATTACCAATTTATGATAAGTTTTAGCCTCTTTTCTTATCTTTCTAAAATGAAATTTTAAATTTATATATGAAAAAAATATTAGGGGTTCAAAATTTTATATTAACTTATAGTACTTAGTTCAAATTTTTTTATTCTTATTATTCAATTATTAAATAATATGTAATTTTGCGACATAGAGTATAAATGGAAAAAAATTAGTAATTAGGCTTATTGAGCATTATAAGTAAATATTTAAAACTATTGATGGGTACAAAGAGCGTTATAAATTGATAACTTAGTTTATAAAAATGAATTTAAATGAGTTTTCAAAAAATTAAAATAAATGGGTTATAAATGGGTAATTTGATTACCCAATTCATTGTTTGACTTATCCATTTATACCTATCTAATTAAATGGGTACAAATGGGTTGATTCACTTATACCCATTACCCATTTTACCCAATCCAAACTCGCCCAAGTCACCCATTTTGACACCTCTACCTGGAACGAGGAAGGCTTGACGTTAGCCCAGGTGGAAAGCTTTGTCACAAAGAAAAGGTAGGGATTGCATGGCCTTCAGGGAAAGCTTTGTCGGTAGAGCACTGCTTCCAAAAAATCCTTATTTCCCATGTCCATCTTCTTCCGATTATTCCTGGAAGTTCCGTTAACCTGTACCGTGCCATCTACCTGAGGACGATAACTAGTAACAGGGAACGTTTTGAAAGATTATCTTAATCTCTACGCAAACAGTATGCAGACGAAAAAAATGAAAAAGACCACAAAGTTATCCCCACAAAGATAATGACAGATCAAATTCTTTAGTAGGAGAGATTTGTTTGAATAATTTGTTGTACAGAAGTTTCCCCAGACCAATAATTTATTCCATTTTATTTTTATGGCACGACTTCTCGCAGAAGGGAGAAAATTTTTTATTTTTTATTTTTAAAAAGGGCCTTAAAGTTAAAGAGCTTATGAATTACGGTCCCCAACAGGCCAATTAGCCAGTATAATTAATTTTTTTGATAATTTAAGTGGAATTAATAATTAATTGACTCTGGACCAACAGGTTCAACTGTCCAATCCTTCTAAAAATTCGGGATAGCTAGTATGGGAATTATAAACTGTTGTCAAAGAACAAACGATAAAGTATTAACGAATACGATGAGTATCTCTTTTTAAGAAAAACGACCCGTATATGACTATTTTCTTCCCAAGAAGTGAAAATGAAATGAATGATACGAAACAATAAATCTTAGCAATGACGAGGGGCCAAGACTTTGTTGCTTCTTTTTTTCTTTTTTTTTGTCAACACAGGGGTGTCCGGATCAATCCTTACGGGGTCCGACTAATTCCCTGCGTCTGAAGTATCCCGTCCCCCAAGAGCATTCAGGCGATATGTGAGGCCAGACTCGAACCTGTGCCACCACGAGGAGTACCCCCGAGGCTCACCAGCCCATGACTTTGTTGCTTCAATAGAATCAATTTGCAATGTTGAAATTATAATTCCAACAAAATAAATTTAACTTCAACCCCATACCAATTCCATACAAAAAAACAAACCATTTCCAATCCTCATGTCAAAACATCAAAATTAATAATAATAATAATAATAAATTCAAATCCTTAATTTAGATCACAATCCGACATAATATACATAGTAGTCTATAAGATGATCCATCATATGAGTTGCTTTTAGTCTTGAAGCTCTAAGAAAAACAGAAATATACAAGAACGATTGGACACAAAAAAAAGCCCACGAGACGAAGGAAGATAGAGATGGCCCGACCCAGGACGTCCTAACAGGCACCTGCGCCTACGGAAGACGGACCTCAACACTGGTGGTCTTAATGGACCCACAAACTGGGCAAGCTTTGGTGCTCTCACTCATAGCACCGGGTGCAGGTGCTAACGTGGCGACACGGCCACGTCATCACGGTGGCAACTCGTTTCCCACAGGCCCTACAGGCAAGCTTGAAGAGCTTTGAGTTCATCCTTACAAAGTGCAATAGGGATTTCATCAGTTTGAGATAGCAAATTTTTTTAGCCTAATACACTCCCATCTTTGAGCTAATTTTATTTGCAATTTAATTTTTAAGATAGGAAAATGAAGCTGTAAATTATTTCGATCATTTTTAACCATATTCATGTGCAAATCCTTGGACATATTTTAGTTACAGTATGCAACAAATGAACAGTACAATAAAGTGATATTTAGGAAGGCCTTAAGTTAATCGAATAAATAAGTCAAATACAAACTATACAATATATTTGGCAAATGGACAGACAACAGATCCCTGTATTGGTACAATTGGACAATGACAGAAGACTTTTTATCTGAGGTAATGATGGCCAATTTTTTACCATGCAAGTGCAAGTTACATATAGCTAAAACAGAAACTATGGGGTAAAATAAATTTATTCCCTATGATTTAGTAATTTTTCATATGACTGCCCTATAATTTTAAAAGTTATACATGACCCCCTCATAATTTAGACTAAAGTATCGATGTAATAGAAATGATCTTCTGTAACGGAACCCAAGGAAATGTTGAAAATATCCTTGTTTAAAAACTAAAATGAGTGAAGTGACCAAAATATATAAATTTAGTATACATGACACTTTAATCTCCTATGATTTTATATTTTATTACATAACCTCCTTATGATTAAGTGTTTTACCACATAACTTCCTTATAATTTTCAAAATATATACATAACTCCCTTGTGGTTAATTAATAATTTTCAACTTTCACAAAGGGGCACTTTTAATATTTTAGTTGATTTAGTTACGAAATGCAAATTCCGTGACTTCGGCATTTTAGTTCAAATTATGAGGGTGTTATATATAATTTTTCAAATTACATGAGAGTTATATATGTGAAAAGGTGCTAAATCATAGAGGGTAAAGTGTATATTACCCAAAACTATGAATACTTGTCTACTTTCATCACCTCAAATCAATAATTGTATTTTGTCTACTTGTCTACTTGCATTATACCTCTGTTTTTCCCCTTTTGGGCTGGTTAGTAATACATGCATAGTTGCAATTTTTTTTTATTCTTAAACAAAGCTTTGAAGCCATCAAGTTGAGAGAAAAGATCAATTATTATGGACAATTTGCAACTTTATTCACAGTTGTCGAATACTTTTAAGTGAGCTACAAGTGGTCATGTAACATCTCCAACATTCAACTACAAAATAAATAAAAAAATAAAAAGCAGCATCTCCAAAAATTTAATCTTCAAAAAAACTTCTTTTCGGGTTTGGCTGTACAGATCATTAAATACGCTACTTAAAAATAGGATAAATCTTGAGTTGATAATCACGGAATTGATAATTTTACCTGAAGAGCACGAGACCAGTGGTTTAAGCCAGCCCAAATCAAGAATTATTCTAGCATCCAAAAAAGAACACGGATGCACAAAAAGTTTGGCTTGTTTAATTATGTGCCTGTCACACATATATGTATATCCTCTTCACTCAAGTATAATTTCTCTATAAAAATTGGGCATACTGATAAAAAAAAA
The DNA here is from genome assembly GCF_003713205.1 of Coffea eugenioides. Lineage (NCBI taxonomy): Eukaryota > Viridiplantae > Streptophyta > Magnoliopsida > Gentianales > Rubiaceae > Coffea > Coffea eugenioides. Next base: position 4,775,649 of record NC_040035.1, read on the forward strand.
AAAGCGTATTTGGATGAAATAAATTGATCAATATGCCCCTAAAGCTCAAGATATTTGATTTCGATCTTAAATTGAGACCCAAAAATGTTAATGATCAAAACGGAACATGTTTGCTACACTTGCTGCCTAGGGTATCCTTGTGAGAGTGTTCTTTGTTTTTTTTTAATATTTTTTTCCGGTGAGTGAGATTAAAAATTTGGTAGATCTCAAAAATCAAATATGGAAGTCAAATCTAAATTTTTCTTTGAAATTCATGTAGTTTTCATCAGATCTGACTATCTAATGATCGAAAGATATGGATACAGATTTGTTAGATTGCAATGATATTCATTTGATCAAAGATTTCCTTGGAGTGTCAATGTTATCAAATTTATGATTTTTTTTAGATATGTTGTGTCATTTGGTTTTCAGTTTTTTATGGATCGATCTGTATAATGTTTGATGTACTTATTGCCATTATTACAAATATTGGAATGAAATTGTTCTTTATATATAGATATAAAGAAATTCTTTCCTATCTCATACAAAAACAAAGTAAACCTAAACCTTGAAAACAAGAAGTCCGTGAAACGATTCCAAACGGTCATTTAACACCATTATTCCTAATTACCCAAAAGGCCTGCCCTACTTTACGTTTTTTTTTTTTTTTTTTATCTTTTGGAACATAATGGACAAGTCAGATAATCCATTTTAGGTGGGTCTTGTGCTTATAATAAAAAATTGATGGGATGGTACTTTTTGGGTGTGTATCTCATGTTTATACATTATCGCTATTGGGTTTAAAAGTTTTCTATTGGTATTAGGTAGAGGTGTCAAAATGGGTGACTTGGGCGGGTTTGGGTTGGGTAAAATGGGTAATTGGTATAAGTGAGTCAACTCATTTATACCCATTTAATTAGATGGGTATAAATTGGTAAGTCAAAAAATGAATTGGATAACCCAATTACCCATTTATAACCCATTTATTTTAACTTTTTGTAAACTCATTTAAATTCATTTTTGCAAATTAAGTTATCAATTTATACCACTCTTTGTACCCATCCATTAGTTTTAAATATTTATTTATAATGTTCAATAAACTTAATTACCAATTTTTTTTCATTTATACTTTATGTCACAAAATTACCTATTATTTAATAATTGAATAATAAGAATATAAAATTTTGAACTAAGTACTATAAAAATTAATATAAAAACTTAGTCCGAAAATTTTGAACCCCTAACATTTTTATCATATATAAATTTAAAATTTCATTTTAGAAAGATAAGAAAATAGTCATAAATTAGTAATGCTGAAAAATGAGCAAGTTAACAAACTAAGAGAAAAAAAATAAGATAAAACCAACAAATAATAATAATAATAATGAAACAAAAGTAGTTAACATCATGACAAAATGAAAAATTTGAAAAAAAAAATGGGTGGGGGAAAAGAAGAGACTTGGGGGGAAGAGAATTCTAAATGGGTTAATTGGGTTTGATGGGTTACTCAATAATACCCATTTAATAAATGGGTATTATTGGGTAACCCATTTATACCCATATACAAAAATTTAAGATACCCATACCCATCTATTCATGGGTGGGTATGGATAAATTTAATTAAGTGGGTTGATTTGCCACCTCTAGTATTAGGTACCCCATACATGTTAAGTGCTTCTAAACAAAGGAAAATAGACGAAATGGATCCAATGTTTTCCACGTGGTTCCTTGTAAAATATGCATCATTCACAGGGTACGAATTTCTTGAAATTTGCTAAAGCTTGTGATATGGAATTCTCTTCTCCCAAAGTAGGCTGCCCATAATACAAATAGATACTTCCAATTGGATTTAGATGGCATTTTTTTTTCTTTTTTTTTTCTATTGATATTGCCATTAGATACTTTTCGTAAAGGAATTTCTTAAGAATTTACCTGTGGCAAGATATTCTATCCCAGAAAGTGATTTAATTCAATAACTATAATAGATTTAAGAAAGCAATACAAATAAAACTAATATTTATATTCTTGTATATCTTCCATTTGGATGAATCATTGTAATTCGATACATATGTGCATGTTTTCTAATGATCAGTTCTTATTAAAACTAATTTAAATCCAAAGAGAAATTTAGATCTAACAATAATGAAAAAATTACAAATCTAAAAAACTAGATCCTAAATTTACAAAATCACACATTTCCCAAAAAAAAGACAAAAAATTTCACAAAAAAAAAAGACAAAAACTAAAGAGAAAACTCTCAGAACGAAAAACCCACGAGAGAACAAAACTCTTACTAGAAGAATTTAAGAGAGAAAAAACTCTAACTATAAGATCTTAGAAAAGAAGAATCTTTCATTAAAAAATCCTAAAAAAAAATTCATTCAGATAAGAGAAACTAAAAACTAGAAACAGGTTCCCTCTCATGGGGAAAGATAAGATTTGGTTTCTCTCTAGAGCTGTTAAGTCAATCAAGTAGCTCGAAAACTCGTTAGAGCTCGACTCGTTAAGGCTCGAGCTCGGCTCGTTAATTTTGGTTAACGAGTCGAGCTCGAACTCGAAACATGCTCGTTTAGTTAACGAGCCGAGTAAGCTCGGCTCGTTTGATACTCGAGTAGCTCGTTAGAGCTCGTTAATGAAGGGCATATTTGTCATTTTAGAAATCAAAATTATAAAAATTAAAAATTATAGGTTTTTATTAAGGTTAATTTTCACGAGCTCGAGCTCGAGCTCGTGAAGCTCGACTCGTTTGTGATAAACGAGTCGAGCTCGAGCTCGAGCTCGAGCCACATGTACACTTAACGAGCCGAGTTCGAACACATTTTAAAGCTCGTTTTCCTAACGAGCTCGAGTCAAGTTCGACTCGAATTAAACTCGAGTCGAGCTCGGCAGCCAAATACTCGGCTCGACTCGGCTCGATTAACAGCTCTATTTCTCTCTAATGAGAGACATGAAGGAAACTTTGACTGGAAGAGTTCTAGAGAGGAGAAGGAGGAAAGAGTCTAGAGAGGAGAAGGAGGAAAGAGTTATAGAGAGGAGAGAGATAGTCAATGATCCTTCACTTATAGCAGACCAATTGTCTGTGGCTGATCAAGAATTTCTGCAGATTGACATTAACTGTGCGGTTGTAGTGACATAGGCCAATCAAAATAACGTTCTCAATTTAAGATATATAATGCTACAGGCCAAGCAAATGTATTATCCTCTTTTTATTCATACAAATTTTCAAATTAATTTTACGATTTCCAAATATAAACATACTTAATATCATTTTAATTAGTGCCCATTGTGCTGCCTTTAAAAAAAATTGAAAAAAAAAAAGAATTCGCCACATAACAACTGATTCTTTTTTCTTTCTTGAATGAAACAAGTTACTATTAATCATTGAAATACTCGTAGTTGTGCTAATGCCAAATTATGAACAGGCTTGAAACAAAAAGAAAAAAATTTAGGGACAGCTTCCATTTGGTGGCCATGGTCTTGGGGTTTGCTTTCTATATAAAAATTGCTACTTCCTAAAGAGCTGTTATAGAGACATTCATTAGCTTGACTGTACTCAATTTTGTATCCTAAAGGAATGTAGGTTTCTACTTTCTAAACTAACATTTGGTCAAAATATACATCTCCAAGTTTGTATCTTCTTTTTTTTTTTTTTTTTTGTTTTTTGGTTTGGGGGGGGGGGGGTTTATCTTGTTATCCTTCTTTTCTTACAAAAAAACAAAGCATTTAATTCGATCAAGTACAAACAAGGACAAAGCCGACCTAGTACAAAGGAACAAGGGTCATGGCGATTACGGCCAAAAAAATAACAAACTCCCCAACCTATTTAAAAATAGGCCAATTAATTAAATAACTATATATACCTATAAAAATACTTCCTACTACATTGATGGGGCAGTATTAGTTGAAGATCATAATGCTATACATTGTATATGGTTCCAAGTGTAAGTGTTCAGTCCCTCTCCAATTTCTTTAACAAATACATCAGCAAGGTCAAAAGCCACAAATTGGTATCTTCCATTTGATAACATAAAAGTCAGCCTCAGGTGTAATGTGCATGAACAATTTAGAGTTTTATATATCCTTTTAAAAGTCACAAAAAAATAAGTGTAGACACAGTTGATTTTGGTGTTTGTTTTAAATACTTTGGGTTTTGTTTTGGGTTATTATCACTTTATCCCATTAACGTTTGGTGCTACTATCAATTTTCCCCTTAACGTTATCTTTTAGTCACTTTGACCGTTAGTCTTGGGGGTAAAGTGACTAAAAGATAACGTTAGGGGGTAAACTGATAGTAGTAATATAGTTTAAGGGGGTAAAGTGATAATAACCCTTTTGTTTTCAACAGTAAGTTTTTCTTGTTGTAAGCTAATTAAGCACAACATTGATTGTTTAAAACTTATAGGAAAATTTGAAAACTATTTTTGGTTTTAAATAGTTTAAAGAACAAAAAACCTTTCCTCAAAGCCCTTTTAAACTAAGGTAAACTAATGGTTTGGAGAAACCTAAACTTTAAGCTTAAAAAAGTTACAATAAACTGCTGAGATTAATCCCTTTGTCCTTTATTTGTCTGCTTATTTATTTCTGATAGCAATGCAAGAACAGAGGATCTAAATCAAAAAATGTTGATAATCTATGCACATCACTAATATAACATGAAAAACACTTCATATCGCAACCAGAAATACAAAATCAAAACCAATATAATCATATTAAGACAATTGTAATTTTGAAAGTTATAGACACTTATTACAAATTAATTAGTCTCTAATATGTCTGAATTGCCTATTAAATTTTCTAAATGTCCTACAAGCTTCTCTTGTTGAAATCTTCATCGTATTCTTTTCACTTTTTTAAGGAACTTAGGACGTATCACTCATTCTCCTATAACTTCCACACAATTTTTTAGTATCCAATGTGGTAATGAGCAATAATTTGAACTTTATTATGTGTATCCAAATTTCAAAAGTCACCTGATGTTACTCAAGTAGTATAATAATCCCTTACCCAATAAAACTTGAAATTGTAAATGTCATGCATGACATGCAATTATTAGTTTATCTTAGACTTATTGTTTTGTCTACTTGGCTACTTGTCTACTTGCCTTCATGAGTTGCATGGATTTTTCCCCTCTTGCTCAGGAATACATTAGTGCGTATCGCGTAGTTTTTTTTTTTTTTTTTGCCTTTTCCTTAAAAGAAGGCTCTTTTCTAGAACAAGTTGCAAAAGTTAAACAAATATGGACAATAAATGCCTTTAGACACAATTGCCAAACACTTGAAAATCTGGACTATAAATAGCCACTGTTATATCCTCCAAACTCATCAAATCTTTCCAAACATTCTTCTCATCAACTTCCTTCCTTATTTTTCTCTCCACAAAAATCACTAAGTTATGGAATTAATTCCAGCCTTGCCCGAGGAACTCGGTCTAGAGTGCTTGACTCGGTTACCCTACACGGCTCACCGAGTTGCCACTCAAGTGTGTCGCCAATGGAGCCAGCTGCTGAGAAGTCAAGAATTTTACTACCACAGGAAGAAATATGGGTACACCGAAAAATTGGCTTGCTTAGTCCAGGCATTTCCTGCAGAAAAAACCATCCCTGATGCCAAACCTGCGAGTTCACCGAGTTACGGACTCACTGTGTTTGACCCGGTGAGTCAGACGTGGGAGCGACTCGATCCGGTTCCCAAGTATCCAAATGGGCTGCCTTTGTTTTGTCAGCCGGCCAGCTGTGAAGGAAAGCTAATTGTCATGGGTGGATGGAACCCGGCGAGTTATGACCCGGTTCGAGGTGTTTTCGTGTACGATTTCACGACTCAGGGGTGGACTCAAGGGAAAGACATGCCATCAAAGAGATCATTTTTCGCAGTTGGTGCAATTGGGAGCAAAGTTTATGTAGCAGGCGGGCATGATGAGAACAAGAATGCACTGAAATCTGTGTGGGCTTATGACGTTTCGGAAGACGAGTGGGTTGAGTTGACTCAGATGAGTCAAGAACGTGACGAGTGTGAAGGAGTCGTGATTGGTAATAAGTTCTGGGCGGTGAGCGGGTACAAGACGGAGGCTCAAGGCGAGTTTGAAAGTAGTTGCGAGTCATATCAACTCGACACGGGTGACTGGAGCCGAGTTGAGGGGGTTTGGAAACCTGGAAAATGTCCAAGATCATGTGTTGGAGTAGGAAATGATGGGAAGCCGGCGAGTTGGCCCGAGTCAAATTCCGGAGCTGGAGAAGGAGCAATCGGAATTAAAATGGACGAGTTAGTGATACTGAAGAGTGGCTCAGCCGACCAGGAGTTTTTCTTAGGTAAAATGGATGGGGCAAAAATTGACAAATTGAAGAAGCTGGAGGTGCCCAATGAATTTTCCGGTTTAGTTCAATCGGGGTGCTTTGTGGAAATTTGATAGAATTTGATGACCGTTGGGCCCCACCTTACTTTTCTTTTTAGCCCCCTCAATTTTGAATTGTAGTACGTTTGGTACCAGAAACTTTTGCTTTAATTGGTACTTGGGTTGAATGCTTGAAAAATACATAAGTAGTACTTTACTCCCCAAACCAGTTTTGTGGGCACTTGGCTCTTTCTTGATATTTTTAGACAAGAGTATTACTATGGCTACCTCTGGCATTTTTTTGCTCTTCTTTTTTTTTTTGTGGGTGATTTACAAAAACTACTTTTTATTTTGCATTTTACTCTATAACGTTATTTTTTCCACCAACGCTCGACAATTAAGTAAAATGTTGGTTCTTATTTTCATGAAATTATTTTCGATTACAACAATAGAGATTAAGAGCTTTTCCTTTTAAATTTTATCTCTCTACAATTTTGACTATTGACAATTGCTAACTGGCTTAAAACATGAAGGTTTTTTGGTTTTTCATCGTCAACAAATAAGAACCTTTAAGGAAGATTTGGTCTAGTGGTTGAAATTGAGACTTAGGAATTCAAGATTCTGGATTATAATCTCACTTTCCTCTCCCGTTTCTTAAACCCTATCCTTTTCCTACTAGAAAAAAAATTTAGAAAAAGATAAGGACCAAAGAAAAAGGGCACCACTGTCAGTTTCATATGGAGAAACATCGATTGGAAAAAATGTTTTCTTGTTTGACTAATAAATCACTGATTGATACGCATACATGTGATAGAAATCTTTCCTTTTTTTTTTCTTTTTTTTCAAAATACGGATAAGAACCAAAGAAAAGGAGCACCACTTGTCATTTTGATATGGGGTAACAATATCGATTGTAAAAAAATAAGGTAATGTTTGACTAATAAACCACTGATTGATACGCATACATGTGATAGAATGTGTTGACTTAAAAGTCAAGGATATCTAAGACATGACTATCATACCCAGTAAAATACAGGATGAGAATAACACGAGATATTATACATATGCATATTATACGAGATATTTTTCGAAAGTACGACGAAACATTCGGTATAAAAACATGTGTTTGACAAAATTATGGATATGAATTCATATGTGAATAATACAAAAATATTTGAAAGTTACAGACATAGTGAGATGTTTTTCTCACTATAGATTTTGTTACCTTATTACTTAATTATGTATAATGCTACAGTTATTATGATATACGCTACTCTTATTTTGTATATAACACATAAATATGTCACTATCCTTTTTAATATTAATTACTATAATATTTTATGATGATTTAAAAATAATTGAAAATACGCTTAAAGAGTAATAGAAAACATTTTTTTAAAGTAAATCATATCCAAATGGAATATCTTCTGACGATAGAATATATGTAAAACCAAATGATGACATCGCAATTGTCAAAAACCCTCCTTATGCTTTATATACAACCACTAAAACTCTTCAACATTTGAATATCATGACAATTGCAACCCTTCGTGATTTATCAATGTAAAATACCATTTGCAAGTATTAAGCTCATCATTTCTTTGCATTCAAAGTTGTAGAAATAGTTTGTTTGGATAGGAAGTTATTTGAAATATTTATCTGAAATAATTACTGTAGCACTTTTTATAATGTGATATATGTGAGATAGAAAGATTGTTAAAAATTGTGTGTATGATGCAAACAAAACAAAATTTGAAATTTTTATTTGAAAATCTTGCAATCCAAACAAAACTCGACGCCACTTGTATTGACTTGAACGAATAATTCCAATGCTTTTTATATCAAGTTAAGAATAATTGAATTCTATCAACTTGATGTCATTGAATCTAAACAATTTCTAAAGTCTTTGGTGCCATTTATTTTCTTGCCGCCTTGCCGGAACTCAAACGAAGATTATCTTAGCTCAGGGGCCATATCTATTGTCCGCTTGTATTTGTATCTAGTCATTTTCTCCAAGAAGCTTGGTGGGTTTTCCACATTTCCACGTTAGAAGTAGACCTTCAAAAAAGTGCAAAACAGCTTACTTTTGAGTTATACTGATAACGATTGAAAGAAACCACTGGGTACTAGGTGGCGTGGGAGGCAGGGGTTCAAACCTTTCCTTCCATCAAAATGTCACATTTAAGTGGTTTGTTTCCAAAAAAATTCAGGTGGGTGTGCTGTACACCCATCTGATCCGGTGGTGATTCAGTCCCCTTCCGGATTATCCCTGGACCTCCTTAGATCCGCCCCCTTCCCTTTAACGTAGGATAGATTAGGTTTATCGTTTCAAAAAAAAAAAAGAAAAAAGATAACGATTGAAAGAAGATGCATTTAACCGGGAACAGGACATGCATGCAGTTAAAGACTTTAGCAATAAAGAGGTCCATTACGATTTTCAAAAAGATGAATGCGACTGATCATCTGGGAAACACGAAAGTCCATGCGTGGGAGGACCATAGTGGCAATTGGTTACTGTGCCAATTGTTCTTTTTAGTATCACTGGCAGCAAAAAAACAGAAAAAAAATCTATAGATTATTTGAAGACGTATATCGTTTGTGTTATTTACTTTAATATTTCTAATATAATATACGTGAAATAAAAAATGAATCAAAAAAGATTGGAACATGTCTTTAGCCATTAATCAAACAAATTTCTGAATAATTTGTTATCCGTACGTATAGAGCCAAGAATTCTCAAGTGCATACAAAGCACATTTAAAAGTATTTTTTTTCTTTAATACTGGTAGGCATGTCAATAGGCAAGTCTTAACCAAACTCAATTTAAATCCATCATGATTTTTATGAGTTTGAGTCTAAGTTTTCAAATTCAGACCTTACTCAGACCTAAAATCTTATAAAAATCCGGTAAGGGTGTTATGGGGATGAATTAGTGGCGAAGCCACGTGCAAGCAAGTGGAGTCAATTAACTCCACTTAACTTTGGAAAAATTAATTTTTAGTCTTAGACAATTTAGAAAATTTTAAAGTTGTATACTAGTTTACTCCGTTAAATTTTACCAAATTCTATTTTTTGTATATATTGACCCCAAATAATTGAAACTTTATTATTCTTATCATCACAATAATTTGAATTTGTTTGAAGTTATTTATTGAAGTTAGTTCAAGAATAAATTCTTCCAAAATTTCCAAAAATAAAGGATGAACTTTCTTGAGTGGAGTGGGAAAACCAATTCTTCAATCCAATTTTTTCAAACTTCAAAGTTTCGAAAAACAAGAAATTTTCAAGTGGATGCTAAATTTTTTATTTACAATACAAAATTAAGTTATCATGATTTTTATTTGTAATAGGGTAAAGATAAATTTCTTAAAAGAAACCCATAGAAGATTAAGTTGATGATAGTTCGCAAATTATTTTTAAAAAAATCAAGAGCTTTAGTTCCTTACATTCAAAAAGATGTATTAACAAAATTAATAATGAATTGATTTTTTAATGTTTTAATAAAATGAGTACTCCAAGATACAATTATAATCTGTATGTAATGTTAGCAATTTCTTTTTTTCACAAAAAATAAGTTTTACTGTACTAAAATTTGACCCCACTTACTGTGGGGTCTTGGCTCTGCCCTTGGGCTGAATAGAGTTTGTTTTTATATAATTCAAATCTAGATACCTAAACCTACACAAATGTGCTGTTTAACTATTAGTCAATAGATTTATTGTAAGTCTGTAACCATGTTTTATTACCAAAGCAATATTTTTTATATAAAAAAAATATTTTGACACTGCTAGCTTTTATTTTATTTTATGTAAAATGAGTTTCAAAGATTAATTCCCATATGTAAAGCTTACATTACATAATGACACATATTCAAGGACACATTTTGGTGGGGAAGGAGGAAGAGCAGCTGGCCTCCCCTCTTCCTTCCCTCCCCTCCCCTCTCCTCCCCTCGCCCCTAAAAAAGAATTTAAAACCTTTACTTTATAGCATAGGTTTTAACTAAAAAGTTCATAATTTTATAATTCTTGCCATCTCAAAAACTTAATATGTTTATCCTTTTTCATTTCTGCTGTACAATTGCAATTTTTTCTTTTTAAAATTAAATATTCTATGAGATAAATTAGGTAAAGAAGTGGATAACGAGCGTAGAATTTGTATACAGATTAAGGGACTAAGAACAAGAATGATGACTAAGGTAAATTCTAAAATTTTAAAAGATCAACTATTATATGTGAAAGAAACAAGTATAATAAATAGAAGAGTAAATAAGATGTGAGACATAAGTGGAAGAAGGAACAAAATTTCAATTTAACGTTGCAGTTATTTAGAATCTAACTTTTGGCCTTTAAGTCTTTTTTTTCCTTGGGAGCATTTTCAATTGATCAAAACTTTCCCGTGATACTGTAATCTCCGATAGTCTTTGTTGAAAAAAATTCCTTTTAGTGCAAATCAATTTTAAATACGTTAAAAGATAGTTTAGAATACAAAGTTACACCGTTATTCTTCTAATTTAGAAGAACTTAAAGAAACTTGAGAGTTTTGACATCTATAATTTTTTTTTTGAATTCAAGGAGAGATTCCAAATCTTACAAGGAAAGGGAAAGCAAGGATTTGAAATTCGAACTAAGGACCTCAAAATCACCGGCTAATATCGTTCTCTTTATCAAACTTTAGTGTTCACTCCCTCCCTCCTAAATAAAAATCCTGATTTCATACCTCCATATATTTACTTTCACTGTAAAATGAAAAAAGTTGAGGAGTTTTCATACAACTTTAATTTAATTTGAATGTTGGATGTAGATGAAATTTGCAGAGAAGCTAGCTGATATAACTCTATTGTCATGCCCCATATCCGGAACATAATACCATCATATCCTGTAGCTAATCCATAAGACACAAGGCACGAAACTAAACAAATTTAAATTCTGTCAAATATCGAATACTATTCCCTACATAGCAAACATTTCCTTCAGAGCCAAAGGAGATTAAATTTCACAAGTTCATCCAAGGATCTAACTTATAATCAACCATTTCTGAATGCTTACATAACTAGCAAAAATCGAACATCAAATACAAATTCTCAGTCCTTTGGTACAAATTTAGAGGTGTCAAAATGGGTGATTTGGGCGGGTTTGGATTGGATAAAATGGATAATGAGTATAAGTGAGTCAACCCATTCATACCCATTTAATTAGATGGGTATAAATGGGTAAGTCAAAAAATGAATTGGGTAACCCAATTACCCATTTATAACCCATTTATTTTAACTTTTTGTAAATTTATTTAAATTCATTTTTGTAAACTAAGTTATCAATTTATACCATCATTTGCACCCATCATTAGTTTTAAATATTTATTTATAATGCTCAATAAACCTAATTATCAATTTTTTCCCATATGTACTCTATGTCGTAAAATTGCATATTATTTAATAATTAAATAATAAGAATATAAAAATTTGAACTAAGTACTATAAAAGTTAACATAAAAACTTAATCAAAAAATGTTGAACCTTTAGCATTTTTTTGTGTGTAAATTTAAAATTTCATTTTGGAAAAATAAGAAAAGAGGCTAAAACTTGTTATAAATTGGTAATGGTGAAAAATGAGCAAGTTAATGGGTAGGGAAAGTGAGGAGGTTTGGGAAAAGACAATTTCTAAATGGGTTAATTGGGTTTGATGAGTTACCCAATAAATGGGTATTATTGGATAACCCATTTATACTCATATGCAAAAATTTAATAAACCCATACCCATCTATTCATGGACGGGTATCGGTAAACTTAGTTAAATGGATTTGTTTGCCAGCTATAGGTACAATCGTCTCCCCAAGTAGAATTAACGACTGAGATCTCTAACTGCAACCTGCAATCAACTTGAAGGTGCAAAAAGATAACTCTCCAGTCCTTAGTGTCCCTCGAAGCAAATGTTTTAAAACTTCAGATATTTTGCAACTAAATCATCTTCCCGTACAATTTTTATCACCTCATGTTGGACAGATTTAAAAAAAATATTAGTAATGTTTTCACTGGAGTATATTGTCCTGAAGAAACCAAAGGCTAGAAATAAAGTATAATATCATTGTCCATCATTTTGACTTAAAATCCCCTTAAAGAATATTCTATTTTTCAGTTTACCCCCTAACCTTTAATTTTGCTCACTTAACCCCATTTAGGACAAAATTGCCTTTGCATTATTTTGATTTTTCATTTAACTTATTTTCCTTTCTTTTATTTCCTTTTCTCTTTCTTCTTTATTTAATTCTTCCTCTTTTCCACAAAAATCTTCACCTTAATGATTGAAATTAAAAAAAGAGGAATTGTAAAGATCTATCTTCTCCTTAAATGATTAAAAAAATATTCAAATCACTTTCCTAAAATACAATTGTTTTCCTTTCTTTCCATTGAGTCACGATAGAATCCACATTTAACTGCTACCGGAACACCAGCCAGTTTTAACTTCTGACGACGAGCAGTATGCCAGAGATATAGCAAATTGAGTTGCAGAACAAGTAAATCAGCACCTCGTTATTGTGACTACAAATTGCTGAATCGTTTGGACAGTTTAAAGGCAACATACCCACAATGGGAATCTCAGCCCTTGACCATTTGAGGCACAGAGCAAAAGAGAATGCGTCCTAGATGTTACTATCTAACTGAAGCAGGATCTTATTCAGCAAGGAATCATAGGACTTTGAAAAAGTAAAGGCAGCATGTAAGAGCCATCGGCGAGGTTCCCCCTTGAGTTTTGGTCCTACTATCACTGCAAAGCACAAAAACTGAAACTCAAGATGGCATATACCATAGAACAAAGCTAATGGAAATTTTCAGATCATTGCAAATTTTTGTCATTGTAACCAGAGCACCGAAAGAAGAAACTTACTATAAAAAAAAAAGCAACCCACAATCACAAAAGGCAGAGGAAGCTTAAGAGCCTTTATCTAGGTGGATTCACTAAGAGCAGCAAGTTGCAACAAGTAGACTTGACCAACTACCGAAATGCTTCAAAACATCCTGCTTCGACTTGACCATGTTGGAAGATACTCCACCAAGTTTTGTGCAACTTCATTGCATGAACTGTAAATCTTCCTTGGCTACCTCAACAATATCTTCACAATGACGATTTCTTTTGTTTTACATGTAGCATATTAAAAATCAAAGCGATTAACAGCCTAGATTGAGCAGTGACGTGTATCTACAATTACCAGAATTTCGAACCAAAACGCCGAAGTTTTGACCAAAAGCTGTGAAAACTCCTTGATTGACCATTGTCTTCATGGCTAGAAAATCACAACCGAGAAAAAGTGAGTCAGAAAACCATTATTTAGAGACCCAGAGCTATTACTAATCAAATGATTCAGAGAAGTATGCACATGCATTTTCAAGAGCTAAAAGTTACAGAGAAACAAATTCATCCCCTTAGAATCACAAGTTTAAAGAGAGCGAGCTGACTTTAGCAGTAATATCTTACAATTCGCGGAAGCAGATACGGAATATCAACAAAACTAGACTGCTAGTTGTTAATATATGTTGATGGGGTATTTGTAGGAAATGCAGGCAAAAAAATTATTCAGTTCCAGCCATATATACGGTGCTGAAGAAGCTTCACGATTCTAACCTATGTTCGTCTAAGCAAAGAGACCACAAAAATCAAATTGGGAAGTATTGAAGAAAGGAGTGTGGCCAGAATTGCTGGTCTAAAGAAATATGGAAGAGGGTTCACAAATTTACTGCATATGATATGTAAACTAAGCTGGAAAGCGCAATTTCAACAGGTGCAAGGTGAGAGAAATCATTTAAAGAGACTGAGCTAATCTTAGCGATCATAATGTACAACAGATCAGCTGATATACATGATAAACAAAGTAAAGTCAATTCTTAATTTCTTCCACAATGTTACTTGATTAGTTGATTTGCTTCACTTCTGTTTTATGCAAAACTTGCATTGGTAACCCAGAAAATCTAATGCATTTGGTTATTATTAGTGAAGTAGTCTCGGCTGCAGTTTAGTGAAGGAGTCTCGGCTGCAGTTTCGGGTATCTTGTGTTTATAGTATCTATCTATATTTGGTAGTATTGGTAATTGCACATAATTAGGTAAATTGGGGCTGAAGTCACGGGAGCCTGATGCACATTGTACTTGTATATATAGAGCAGATGGCAATGAGAAAATCATGAAACTTTTCCCAATTCTTCTGGTTTTACATGGTATCAGAGCCTTCTGGCTCTGAAAACAATACCGAACCCCTGAACTATAAATCCTAGGACGATGACAGATCAAAAAGCTTCAAGTTTGAAGACCAATTCGCCGTTCTTATTGAGCGCGAATGACAACCCAGGGAATTTAATTACGCAGACACAATTCAAAGGACCAAACTATGAAGAATGGGCTAAGGCCATGAGGATTTCGTTGAGGGCAAAGAAGAAACAAGGTTTCATTGATGGCACCATTAAGGAGCCGAACCAGAACTCAGATGAAATTGATGATTGTATCATGGATCTTTAACACCATCGAACTAGGCTTGCATTCCACGATTTCATACAAGGAAACGGCAAGGGAATTATGGGACGATATCCAGCAGCGATTCTCTGTTCGTAATGGCGCGCGAGTTCATCAATTGAAAACGGAGGTTGCAAATTGCAAACAAAACGGGGATTCGATCATGGTTTATTATGGTCGACTCAAGAAGCTGTGGGATGATTTGAATGATTATGATCCTATGCCTACTTGTTCTTGTAATGGATGCAAGTGTAACTTCGTTACACGGCTTCAACAGCGTCAAGAGGAAGAGCGGGTGCATCAATTCCTCATGGGGCTTGATGAATCATCTTATAGTAATGTTCGTTCCAACATCATTGCTTCAGACCCTCTTCCAAACCTTCATAAGGTTTATTCTCAAGTTACGGAGCAAGAACAAGTGCAGGTAATGACGCGAGCAGCTCCCAATCGGTCTGATCCGGTGAGCTTTGCCATGAAAACAGTCAGCCCAGGCCTTCGGAATTCAGGGGGGGACCGAAAAGACAATGGAGTAGTTTGCTCTCACTGCCAGAAACCGGGACATAGCATGGACACATGCTTTCGTCTTCATGGCTATCCCGACTGGTGGCCGGGAAATTCGACTCAAGGAAGAGGCAAAGGACGTGGTAACCAGGGGCGTGGTCGTGGTGGAGTAGCACGGGCTCATGTTGCACAAGGGGCAGTACAGGCGGCTGCTAATGTTTCCCATGGGAGACCACTTGATGATTCTGATAAAGCTGGATTGGAGAACTTGAGCAAAGCTGATTGGGAGACTTTGAAGTCTCTCTGGAACACTCACACGAATAATAAATCAATTGCTCAGCCAAGGCTTAATGGTAAGGCATATTTACAATGGTTGTTTGACACAGGTGCTTCGCATCATATGACGGGAGAGGAAACTGCATTTGTAGAGCTTCAAGGAATACCTCCTTGTCCCGTGAAAATGCCAAACGGTGAATACGTTATGGCAACAGGAGAAGCAACAGTTCTTGTAGGAAAATTATCTCTCAAGGGTGTTTTATATGTTCCTGAAATACGATGCAATTTGATATCTGTTTCAAAATTAGCCCGTGACAAAGTTTATATCTTGAAATTCACTGATCATTTATGTGTTGTCCAGGACCGTACTTCGAGGATGCTGATTGGAGTGGGTGAAGAGCTTGAGGGGCTGTATGTCGCACGAGGGGAGCCTCTGGTCAGTGCTCATGGAGCCGCTACAGCCAAGAATATGGATTTGTGGCATAAAAGGTTGGGACATCCCTCTGTGCGAGTCATAGAAAAGCTCCCTACAATAGACGGTAGTATAGAGATAAATAAAGGTGTTCATGAACCTTGTGACGTTTGTTTCCGGGCAAAACAAACTCGTATTCCTTTTCCTATTAGTGACCGTAAAGCTAGTGATATCTTTGAATTAATTCATTGTGATTTGTGGGGAGCTTATCGAGAGGCTAGTTTTTGTGGTGCTACCTATTTTCTGACTATTGTTGATGATTGTTCTCGTGGTGTATGGGTTTATTTGTTAAAAGGGAAACATGAGGTCCCATATGTTGTTAAGAATTTTTTGGCTATGACCGAGAGACAATTTAATAAACAAGTCAAAATTATACGCAGTGACAATGGTACAGAGTTTACTTGTTTAGGTGATTATTTTAAGGAGTGTGGCATTATTTATCAGACTTCCATGGTTGGGACACCCCAACAAAATGGAAGAGTTGAGAGGAAACATCGACACATTTTGAATGTTGGTAGGGCGCTTTGTTTTCAGGCTAACTTACCTATTCAATTTTGGGGAGAATGCATTCTCACTGCAGGATATTTAATCAATCGTACTCCATCGTTGATTTTGGATGGAAAAACTCCATATGAAATTTTGTTTGGAAGCCCTCCTTCTATTTCTCATCTTAGAGTATTTGGATGCCTATGTTATGCTAAGAACATTAATCAGGAAAAGGATAAGTTTGCAAGTCGAAGTCATAAGTGCATATTCATGGGTTATCCATATGGTAAAAAGGGGTGGAGGGTGTATGATCTAGATAGGAAGGTTTGCTTTGAAAGTCGAGATGTTGAGTTTGTTGAGCATGTGTTTCCTTTTGCCCATACGGACTCCGCAAGGTCGGCAACTCCAGATCCTTTGCCTACTGTCATTGAGCCTACTATATTGGAGGACGTGCCTGAGATTGAGGCACCTCCGCCAGTCTCTGAATATGATGGACAGTCCGTGGAAGAGGGCGTGACAGCAGATGGGATCGTACCAATACCTGAAGTTGCAGAGGTTACAGGTGCAACGGACGATCTTGGTCGCGGCAAACGAGCGCGACAGCCTTCAGTTCGTTTGCATGATTATGTGTTACATACAGCTGCCCTCAGTTCCTCGAGCTCTCCTTCCTCTTCCTTGGCATCCTCAGGTACGCCCTACCCCATCACAAACTATGTGAATTGTGCTAAATTTTCTCTGTCGCATTGTCGATTCGTGGCTGCAGTAACTACAGGGATTGAACCAACCAGTTTTAAAGAGGCAATGCAGCATTCATGTTGGCGTGAGGCAATGAGAAAGGAGGTTGAGGCTCTAGAGGATAATGGGACATGGACAGTTTCTACTTTGCCTACGGGAAAGAAGGCTCTTGGTAGTAAATGGGTCTACAAAATCAAGTATCATGCAGATGGAACAATCGAGCGATACAAGGCACGGTTGGTCGTTTTCGGGAATCATCAGATTGATGGTCTTGATTATACTGAGACGTTCGCACCTACTGCAAAGATGGTCACGGTTCGTACCTTCTTGGCAGTAGCAGCGATCCGTGGGTGGGAATTGCATCAGATGGATGTGCACAATGCATTTTTGCATGGCAACCTTGAGGAGGAAGTTTATATGCGTTTTCCACCAGGTTTTACGGCACCCGGAGCGGATAAAGTGTGTCATCTACGCAAGTCTCTCTATGGGCTGTGACAGGCACCGCGGTGTTGGTTTGCCAAGCTGGCTGCAGCTCTAGTTCAATATGGATTTCAGCAATCTGGCTCAGACTATTCTTTGTTCACGTTTCGGCGTGGCAAAGTTCAGTTGACCATTTTGGTCTATGTGGATGATCCAGTGATAGGTGGGAATGATAGTGATGCCATTCATGTGTTTAAAACTTACTTGAATGATTGTTTCCACATGAAAGACCTTGGTAAATTGAAGTACTTCCTTGGTCTTGAAATAGCGCGAAATTCGACTAGGATTTTTCTTTGTCAGAGAAAGTATGCTCTCGATATTATTTCTGAGACCGGCTTGTTAGGTGCTAAACCTGCCGGCACACCAATGGAGCAAAATCATCACCTTGCTTTAGCTAAGGACGAGACCCTTCCTGATTTTATGCCTTATCGGCATCTTATTGGTCGTCTTATCTACCTGACGATTACTCGCCCTGAATTGTCTTACTGTGTACATATCTTGGCACAGTTTCTACAGGAACCACGGCATAGTCATTGGGAGGCGGCCCTTCGGGTTGTTCGTTTCTTAAAACTTCATCCTGGGCAAGGTCTTTTGCTACGTTCTGATTCCTCTCTTCATCTTACGGCTTATTGTGATGCGGATTGGGCGAGTTGCCCCTTGACTCGACGTTCTTTGACGGCATATTTTGTCTTTCTTGGGGATTCTCCAATTTCCTGGCAAACGAAAAAACAGCATACCATATCTCGATTTTCGGCTGAGGCAGAGTATCGTTCTTTGGCCTCTACGACTTGTGAATTGAAATGGCTCAAGGGTTTGTTAGCTTCTCTTGGCGTCCCTCACTCATCTCCTATGCGGATTTATTGTGATAGCCAGTCCGCTCTTCATCTTGCTCACAACCCTGTGTTTCATGAACGCACCAAGCACATCGAAGTTGATTGTCACTTTGTTCGTGATGAGATTCGTCGTGGTATCATTCTTCCCCAATTTGTATCCTCGTCTCACCAACTCGCTGATATCCTAACCAAGGCTCTTGGCAAACGTTCGTTTGATGACATTCTTTGCAAGTTGGGCATTTCCGATCTTCATGCTCCAACTTGAGGGGGGTATTAGTGAAGTAGTCTCGGCTGCAGTTTAGTGAAGGAGTCTCGGCTGCAGTTTCGGGTATCTTGTGTTTATAGTATCTATCTCTATTTGGTAGTATTGGTAATTGCACATAATTAGGTAAATTGGGGCTGAAGTCACGGGAGCCTGATGCACATTGTACTTGTATATATAGAGCAGATGGCAATGAGAAAATCATGAAACTTTTCCCAATTCTTCTGGTTTTACAGTTATTAACTGCTGAAACAATATATTAACTAAAGCTTCCGGTGAAGACATGGAACGATTTCCTGTTAGTGGTAATGTTATGATTTATGAAGTACACTCTGACTTTCAATCATGATACAAAAACATAAGAAAGACACCAAAATCATGGCACAAAAACATAAGAAAGACACCAAACAAAATTGAAAAGGACAGCTTCATGCAATTTTTCCATTTTTTGTGTAAGATTTAAGAAACTACCAGCATAAGTAAAGATTTACTCAACATCATATAGACCAAGTAGTTTTGAGATGGATATTGACTCTGGGATTAGTGTAGTGGCTACCGTCCGGGTCTTGAGGAATAACAATGAATCTTAAAGTAACAGCATCATTCTAGATATACTATGTTTAACTGCAAAAAGAACAGGCAAACTCACAAAAATCAGGTTGTATGTAATGGAGCTAAGATACAACTTCAAGAAGGGTGGTAGGCAGCTTGTGGAGGCCAACTAACAGACGATAAGTAGTCACAAGACAGACAGACAATTTTCTGCAACTGAATTGCAGCTAATTTGAGAGACAAGCAGTCTGAGGCAGAAAACCAATTGAGGTTCATAATCAGTGAATTACTACCTCATATCATGACCGACAGTTTGACGGCACAACATTCACAACGTTGATCTCAAACTTTGTCCATCTCAGTCACTAAGAAGCAAAAGAGAGTGCATTCTCTACAATTGTCACCAGTTTGAAAATGATGTGGTTGAAGAAGGAATAACAGCATATTGACAGGTATTGAAGTAATTAAGCCACCGAAGTCTCCGAGGAGATTTGAGCCTAATACACTGCAAAATAGAAAACTTAAACTCGGGACAACGTAAAAAACATCATAAAGCTAACAGGAAATTTCAGATGATTGCACGACATTTCTGTTCAACAAATCTTACAGAAAGCTTAAAAAAAGGCTTTTGTCTTTGTTTTAAAACTTAAATTAGTAAGCAAATATGAAATCCTTCTTCTCAGTTCACAGATACCAAGTAGTGTCATGAAAATTGTTCTAGTTTGTGTCCAAAACTCCAAAAAATGAAAAGAAAAGTGGCAGCCAGTAAACATGACAGGCATAGACAGCTCAAGAATCTTCATGAAGGCGAATTCCTAGAGAGTAGTGACCAATTATTACTATTTGATGCTCAAAAGTTTAAATCATCACAGTTAGACTTAACTTTTCAATAAATGATAATCTACCAAGTCTCTGGAGCTTCATTGCAGGAACAACACTATTTTCCTTGGCAATCTCAAAAAATGACTTGAATATGTCCCTTTTTGTTTTGTTGGTTTTAGTTAACAAATTGAGAATCAAACTGCTTAAACTTCAATATAACATATTTAGAGAAGAAAGGTTGAGTCACAAATTAGGATAATTTTAAGTGAAAAAAAAGAGTGGTATCATAGATTACCAGTCCCTTTGCCAATACCAATTTAAAATCAAGGGGCAGAGAGAATTTGTGGATTGACCACTGTAAAGTTGAGTCGAATCCCATCACTGAGAGACATTGTAGAGAAGATCAAATCTCAGATGGTTCGCAACAAGATGATAAGATGACAATTCATTTTCAAGAGGTGAAAGTGTAGAGCAACCATTTTGTCCCATAGAATCTCCACTTTAGGAATCAATGTACAAATCACAGTGGCAGACATATATGGTGAGCAAATAAAAACTGCTACTTTTTATTGAGAGATAGCAAAGGCATGAAACTCAGTGCAAATAGTAGTAAGCTATCATATTATGCATAGCCATCCACACCATGGTTCGCCATATCGGCCGATACCGATACGTATCGGCCGAGTCGTATCTGGAACAGAAGAGACCGATACGATACCGATCCCCGAATCGCGGATATCACCATATCCGCGATGACTCGCTCTGACTCGGCCGATATTGATCGATTCGAATTCGTGATGCATGATATCGGCCGATATATCCGAGTCAACTCGGAGTCGACTCCGATATTTTTTAAAATTGTGTCTTTTTTAGTATTTTCTAATTTTAGTAATTTTTTCAAAATTTTTGGAAACTTTAATGTGTTATATTGTTCGTATCACCCGATATTCAACCGATATATAGCGACGGATGTGGAACAACTGAGACCGTGACGCGACCGCGACCCGCGATGGCGAACCATGATCCACACCAAATAATATGTTCTTAAATATTGTAATCTATAATTGAGTTAGAAGTGAAGTGGATAATGTGACAAAACCAAAATATCAAACTGCTCATCAAATATATCCTTTATATCTGGAAAAAGCCAAAATTATACCAAAAAGAATTGATTGGATTATGAACTGAGTCTCTCGGGGAGGAACTAGAAGTGCCAAATGTGAGGCGTGATGCGTACTTTGTGTGCTATGTGTGTGTGTGTGTGTGTGTGTGTGTTGAGTGTGTATTGTGAGTGTGTGCTGTGACATTTTACCGAGTGATGGTGTTTTCTTTGCTAATAGCAGTTAAACGTTTTCAGGCTACCTAAGACAAGCAAAGTTCAGCAAAGCAGACTTCTGCCTTCAACAAACTAAAGTGCAATCAACAATTTAGATCTCTAATTGCAACTTATGATCAAATTGAAGGTGCACAATTGAATGCTCTCAAATTCCTGCTATTGCATTGCTAGACAACATCCTTGGAAGTAGATCCTCATAAGCTTTCAAATTTTTGTAAATTAAATAATTTTAGTTATCATCTCACATACTTCATAAGAGTTTCATTGGAGTATGTTCTCCTATAGGAATAAAAGAATCTATAAATTAAAAAGTCTAAAATCTCTGTCTGTGGTTGCTAGTTCACAATTTTTTGTGCTTGGACATAGTTTCATTTGAGGCTTTACTCCATGAATATGTTGCATTATCTTTTCTTTTTTTACAAGCAAATCAATAAGTAAATAAAATTTTCACAGTAAATGGTGGTGTGTATTCCTGAGTTTGATGAAAGCCATAGATTTTAAATCTCAAGAAATCTTGTTCCTGCATTATAATTATGAAAACAGGAAGTTCTATTACATTTTCTTGAGCTGGGAATCTTACAAATTTGAGTTTCTTTTGTTGCTTTTACCCTAAAGATAATGAGCAGGTAATAAGACTTGATACTATGTACGTATATTTTCCCGGCTTAGACATGCTAACCTGCGGATAATTCTTGAAAGTTAGCAAAACCTCTAATGGTCAATCTGTTTCTCTAGTAATGATCATCAAACTGTAAATAAGGATCATCAGAAACTCCTGGTGATGATGGCTCCCCAAAAACATCCGATAATTTGGGGCAAGAATATTTTCCAAGCAGCTCGTACAGGCCAGCTGATAGTCTTGAGCAATCAAAAACACTGACCGAAAACTTTCTGCTATTAAGTAACAACTATTTTCAAAAACAAGAAGCCAGAAAAAAAAAGAGAAAATTAGTAGTAACATAGCAGGTAAATTCTTACTTCTAGATCTGGTGACTGAAACAGCAGATTGATAGTGTGCAAACTCCGACGATAAGGATATCAGGTGTTGGCTATCTGAGGCAGCAATACGGAAGAAAAGAGTGTCATCATAAACATTTCTGTCCAAGATACTGGCTATGCAATTCAATGAGTAATTAATAGCCAATGGAGATTTGAGCCTAAGATCATTGCAAAATAGAAAATTTGAACTCAGATATTATGCAGGGAACAAGAAATCTAACAAGACAATTCAGATAATTTCGTGAAGCTATTGTTCTGTCAATCCTACAAAAACAAACCGTGGAACAGAATATGAACTGAGTTATAGCAATACATCAAAGCACGGAATAGAATAGGTGCTTGGTTTCATGCTAATTGATGGTTACATGGTATTATGTTGTTAGGAGCAATTGAAAAGCACCAATATTTTGGACCTGGTAAGAAATGCTAATGCTGCATCTCTGAAAGCTAATAAATAGGAAGAGAAAAAGGGAGAAGACAAAATTGTGAAGAATAACCATAGGGACATTTTAGTTTTTTCACGAGAAGGTTAATCAGAAAGGGGGGTGACGAGAAGGCAAATCTTAAAATGCCAAAGAAATTGATTATAAGGCAAATTAAGAAAGTAGGTAAGAGGCAATCTTACATGATAGAATTTGATTTGAAGATGAACTGTTAACCAGATTTGAAGATGAACTGTTAACCACTACTGATGTCTAGGTATTGAATATGAGAAACCTTGGACCACTGGGAGTCAGGGCCACTACTCTGAGGAGTGCATCTTTCTTTTAAGAGAGGAGAACAAAAAACCCGCAAATGCTTTAATTTGGTGAGGCGTCTCATGGCATCGTCAGAGGGTAAATGTCGAAGCTTTTTGAAATCAGATAAATCCAGGTACTCAAGAGCTGTAAAGTTTCCGAGCCAATCTGGTAGAGCTTCTATACCTCCAAAGTCATGTAGCGATAGTGATATGAGGGTGGTCAAGTATTGGAGCAGAAATGGCAGCGAATCCATGTGTGGCAACCCATATAATTTTAGTTCACGAAGTGTTGATGATGAATAGGAGGAGGATATCAAACCAGACCAATCAAATTCATTGTAAATTGAAGAATTTTCATGATCATTATCATCTGAGAAGGGACCAATTACAAGGCAGTTTAAGCTGGTTAGGAAACCAAATCCTTTAGGCGTCATACTTGTTTTCAGTTTGGGACACCGGTATAATTCCAGCTCCAAAAGAGAAGGCGTCTGTTGCAAATCAATTGGAAAGGGGATAAGATTCTTGCAACAACTCACACTAAGCCTTTGGAGAGAGGTACAAGAGTGTAATATGTCACCGAACAGATCTGTCAACCCACTGCAATCATATATCACCAGCTCCTTAAGAGACGTAAAGTTTTGCAAGGGAAGGAGTTCTCTGCATCTAGAGCAGTAATTAAATTCGAAACTCACTAACTTGGGGAGTGTTGTTGGCAAAACCATTATCCATCAAGGAAATTGATCGCCCATAAAGCCTGAAATTGCCAACTCCTCCAAATTTGGGTGATGTCGAAGGCCGTCCAACACATCTTCTTCGCCGTAGTTGTCGCCTTCTCGATCCCGGCCCCACTCAAGTCGTAAGCTGAATAGATTTATCTTTTCAGATAGATTTGCTTCCTCACCTCCTTCTTTACCCTTTACTAGTTGAAGATTGCGTATCACCAATCTGCCTTTGAGGTTTTTCAAGCATCCAAGCTCTCCAATTTGTCGACCCTTCTCTTGACCCATGTTAAAGAACTCTAGCGTCTGAAGGCAAGTCAATCGTCCCATATTCAGTGGCATTTGAAATTTTTCATTAGGATTGTAATAGTGGAGATGTCTCAAGTTAATCAAATTGCACATCCCCTTTGGAAATTCTTTTAGATCAATGCATTCACTTAGCCTCAGTGTCTGCAAATTATAAAGTTTACAAACAGATTTTGGCAAACTTTTACCACAGAAACCAAAAAAATTCAATATATCTCAAATGTATCAGTTTGTCAATTGTAATTGGTAGCTCCTCATTTTGGGCACAATACAAATTCAAAACATACAAGTTCTTCAATTTCTTTAACATACCACCACCAAATAAGTTAACATACCATTTCCGTAACATGCGATCACCAAACAAGCTATTCCTTATAAACAATGTATGAAGCGAAGTTGATAGGCTTTCAAGAAGTTTCATTGTGTGTTCTCCAAATGAGTCTATTGCAAGGTAACGAACTTGAATACTATTGTCTACTAATTGAGTCTCTGAGTTAATGACTTTAGTAGACTTTGACACTGATTCTGCAAGGTCATGCACTAGATCATGCATCTTATAATATGTTCCCCGAACATGGCTTGTTTCTTCAAACAATGAACTCTGCAATAAAATTCTCAGATAATTCATTCCAATTTCCTCCATCATCATTTGGCTGTTGACATCTGCTTGGAGGAAGCCTTCTGCCATCCAAAGTTCGATAAGCATATTCCTTTCTACCCCAGTATCCTTGGGAAATATAGAACAATATGCAAAACATTTCTTAATGGATGGAGATGGTAAACAATCAAAACTCAAGTTAAGTATTTCCATGACACCATCTTCATCTCCACTCAAAATTGAAAGCTTATTCTTCAAAATCAATTGCCACTCCTCTTTTCCCTTCATGCGCAATAAACCTCCCATTACACTTGCAGCTAGTGGTAGACCACAACATTTTTTTATAATTTCCTTTTTCATGACATGCAATTGTTCGGGAATTCCTCCATCTGCAATGGCTTTCTCTGTTAGGATAGACCAACAATCGTCTTCAGATAGCTTTCCTAGCACATAAGAATCATGTGTGGCCACAATGGATGCAATTTGTTGTTTACGAGTAGTCACAATACACCAATTTCCATTAGTTGCATTCAACCCCTGTAACGAATGTAAAAAATCATCCTACAAGATATGGCTTTCGGTCCAGACATCATCAAGAACAAGAAGATATTTTTTTTCCCATAAATTGTTTTTGAATTTTCTTGACGATGACATCCCTACTGGTCATTTCAACATTTCTTCTCTTGAGTGATTCTAAAATCATTTTGAAAAGCCTGGTCACTTCAAAATCGTTGGACACACAAACCCAAATTTTTTTCTCAAAATGGCTATCAGCTTGACGATTGTTGTAAACAGATTGAGCTAAAGTTGTCTTTCCCAATCCACCCATCCCAAGGAAGGGAATTACAGAAACTTCTTTTTCTGACAAGCTTAGCAAGGTCTCGACTAGACTTGTTTCATCCTTAGCTCTTCCTACAACATTATGGCCAACAACAGAGTCCGTCTCTCCATTTAGTGTGACTTTAGCAGTAGTAGATGGGGGGAATGTTTTCCCCTGATTTCTGACCAGCCGAAAATCACTGGCCTCTTTATTGATCTTATTCAACTTCTTGTTGATGTCCCTAATCTTACAGGCCATTCTCCATCGGAAAACAATATTAATGTCAGAGGACAGGATGAAGGAGCGTACCTTGTCCACGAATTGGCAACGAAGAACTTCATAATTCAGCTCGTCCAACAAATTCTCAGCATCAAACGCCACGCCTTCCAGCCTCCGAAGCCACAGTTGCACGGCCTGGTTATACGTTTGCTTTTTTTCCGCATCAGCCAAGACAGCTTGGATCATGGCAACAGATTCTCTCAGGGTCTCCAAATCCTCCTCCAATTGGAATAACTTGCCAATTCTTTCATTGGCAAGGGAAAGTGTCATCTCCAATGCTACCTCTATTGTGGAAGAAAAAAGTGCATTAGCCATTCTTTTTGTTCCTTGGGTATAGTCTTCAGATCAGAATACTCTTTTTGCAGTGGAAGGTTTTAGCTGCAGCTAGAAGCAGCAAGGAACTGCTCTTAAACTGCAGTGACAAGAGTTACGAGGATTTTTTGGTGCAGTGCTCCTTTGACAAACAGGGTCGGATGCTTTTGCAACGGAAGTTGCTTGGCAATTGTCAGTTGAAAATATAGTCGTTGCTGGGATTCTGCATCTGTTTTTGATCCACATTCCACATGCTTGGGCCCCCTGGCCGATTAAAATTGCACCCAAGAACGACAAGAAAGTGAGCTGAACAATGAAGGGTCCAAAATAATTTTTTTATAAATAAATAAAAAAGAAAATGACAATCATAATTGAGACTCTGACAAATCTCACTAGTTGATCCTTGGGACATCAACATAGTATTAAATGACATCTAAATTGTTGATCTTTGGGGTTCAGATTTAACATATATGTAACTACACCTTATGTTGTTGGCTTTCTGCAAGGGGTTATGCTAACACCGTGGCTTAAAATCCTTGAATTTATGTACCATCCAGACAGACCTCAAAGTCCTCCATTTCCATGCTAGCTATTTTCCCCTTTAGCTAATTCAGAATAGAAACTTTATATTGTAGTGGTGTGGAAGTGCTGCAGCTGTACATCTTTGAGAAACTTGAATGCCATTAATTGCTGTAGAAGTTTGGCTGGCAATTTCACTGGGCCTTATTAATCAATGCTTAGCTGATATTTTCATCTGTTTCTGAAATTCTGATTGAAGGATGCTAGCCGGGGCCATCGGTTGTGGAAAATATCTCAAATGGCTATATATATATATAATAACGATCAAAAAAAATGTAAAGGAGAAGGGAAATGACAATCACAGTCGTGGGGGAATAAAAGAACTGAAAAAATAATGGCTGGTTTAGTTATGAAAAGTATGAAATCGAAGAGTATAATATGCAAAATAGTCCCTTGTATTTCCAAAAGTTTTCTAGCACTTTGAACTTACAAAGAAGGAATCAAGAACTCACATTTTGATGCAAAATGTCCTCTTTATGTCCCATATGCAAAATTTAAGAGGTGAAAAATTGAGAAGTTTCTTGATTACCTTATTATTATTTTTATTTTTATAGAGTATAATATGCAATCAATTGGAGTTGACGGTGAAATACACCATTATCTTACGCTATATTCGTACACTTTTGCTGAATTTGATATTTTGAAAGGACGAAATGAGCATGTTGTTGTTGATTTTAAATTTTATCCTTGAATTATTTGCCTGTGATAATGAGCACAAGTTTTGCTTAAATGGAATTCTGACCATTCACATATGATGATTTGTCTATTCGGGCGAAGTAGAGCTTGACTAGTATTCAGGCCCGATTCCCAGTTTCGGTAGTGTTTGAGTTCTAGACGAATTGACGTCCGCAAAATTTAGGAGTCAGATCCAATTCCAAATTGGTTCTTAAAATTTCAGTTTTAAAAAAAGGTTCAATTGTAATTTGTAACTTGCACCCCTCAACTATTTAGCAATCAGCCTTTGCATCCCAAACTTTCAATTTCAGTAATCAAACTTCTAATTTTGGGCAATCCACTAAATTTGACAAGTAAAACAAGACCATTTCGCATACTTGCTTTTCTTCTATCCCAAATTAGCCTCCTTTTTTAATCCACATAATAAATCCATAAACTTTGCATAAATAATAAGCTGCCGGAAAAAAATGTTGTCTTGAAAAAATAGGGCAATCCGGGTCAAGATCCCCATCATCGTGCACTCATACATCTCTTTTCCAATGACAGTAGCAAAACCAATCCCGGAGAAGACACAATAATACAGCCATCACTCCCTTATTCCCTCTCTTTTGTGCTTACAGCTTCTTGTTCCAGAGAAGAGTTTCATAGCCTCAATGTTAAGAATTAGAAAGAGTATGACGTCAATTTGTTTTAGACCAAAAAAATTGAGGTTGGAGGAGTTTAAATCAGGATATGTTGTTGGCTGGTTGAAATTGAAAAAGAAATGGTTTTGGTGAAAAAAAGTTGTTTTGTTTTTATAGTAGGAAGAGACAGTGTCGGTGGGTCTTAGAGATTCGAAATTAAGAGGTTATGGCAGTAGCAGTGGTATTGCTATTTTGAACAGATTTGGATGTGAGATTTTTTTTATTTGTTTTCTTGTCTCCTAAAGACTTATGCTCTTTCATTTCTTTGTATTTTATTACCTTTCTATTAATGAGCTTTAAAAAGATTTCTATGTTACCTTACAATTATTTTTTTAGATTTTTTAAAAATGAAAGAAAATTATATAAAATTAAATAAAATCAGTGAAAAATCACAAAAAAATTTAAAATATATTAGAGTCTCTCTTTCAATAAAAGGAAAGATATTGATCTTTATTTGATCAAAAGTGATCATCTTACACTTATTTACACTCTTTAGAAGTATTAAAAATTTTCGTGACTTTTCTATTAATTTTATATGATATTTATAGAATTTATGTACTTTATATCATATTTGTAAATTTTCTTAGATTTTATAAAACATTTTGGACTAATTTGGTCAATTAGCATACTTTAAGTATTATACTTGTTCAGATTGAAATATTAAGGACCAAATTGGTCAACAAACTTTAAATGTCCATTTTTCCTATCAATTTC
This sequence comes from Coffea eugenioides, assembly GCF_003713205.1. Classification (NCBI taxonomy): domain Eukaryota; kingdom Viridiplantae; phylum Streptophyta; class Magnoliopsida; order Gentianales; family Rubiaceae; genus Coffea; species Coffea eugenioides. Next base: position 4,804,630 of record NC_040035.1, read on the forward strand.
CTTACCACAATGAAGGATTAGCTTCGATGTTTCTACATTACAATCATGCAATTCCAGAATAATCCATATGTAAGAATTTAAATTCTTGATAGGAAATTGAAGGAGTTTACAATTTTGCACTTCATGTAGAATGATTGCCTGCACTTTGATATTTGTGTCGATCATCTGCTTCTCTCATGTCCAACTCAAGTGCATCATGCTTTTACGGGCTTGGATCCAAATTTTTAAAAACTGAACTCTATTCAGATCCATATTGTGTAAATGAATTATTAATTTGGGTAAGATCTTGTTTTGCATAATCTAGCTCAAATCCAAATCTAAACCCAAGCCCCAACTAGACTAACACATACTTAACTAGTAATTAATGGATCAACTGTAACGTTTTAAACATATTTTTATTTCTAAAGTAGCTTGAAACTAGACTTTTTTTAAATAATATTTTTCCTAAATGATTTTTAGTGGTTAACCAAGATTTGGATTATATAATAATCTATAGTCTCACTAAAAATTGAGAACAAGTGGAGAAGCTTTAAATACATGCAAACTAGATACGGGATGTAGATGAAATTTTTTAAGAAAATAGAATTTGTTAATGTAGTTTTATGATTTTAGTTCTTAATTCTTATACACAACATTCTTCAATGTTGATTTTGTTATTTCTAAATGAGGTTTGAATTATATTTGTGACTGTTCCCAACTAACTTTGAAAATCTAATTTTGGCATTTGATTTTCAAAAAGCAATTTTATTATGTTTTCGACTGATTTTGATAACCCGATTTTAGATTTCTTTTTGGTCCAAAAAAAAGCTAAAAGTTAGAAAGATATCTTGAGCTGTTTTTAGATTTTGATTGTAACGTACTTTTTATAAATAATTTATAAAAAATTATAGCTTTTTTATAAAGGTCCAAAATAATTTTTTATAAAGAGAAAAAATGACAATCATAATTGAGACACTGACAAATCTCACTAGTTGATCCTTGGGACATAAACATAGCATTAAATTTCATCTAAATTTCATCTAAATTGCTGATCTTTGGGGTTCATATTTAACGTATATGCAAGTACACCTTATTTCGTTGGCTTTCTGCAAGGGTTTATGCTAACATTGTGGCTTAAAATCCTTGAATGCCATTAATTGCAATAGAAGTTCGGTTGGCAATTTCACTGGGCCTTATTAATCAATGCTTAGCTGATATTTTCATCTGTTTCTGATTTAAGGATGCTAGCTGCGGCCTTCGGTTGTGGAAAACATCTCAAATGGCTATATATATATATATATAATAACGATCAAAAAATTGTGAAGGAGAAGGAAATGACAATCACAGTTGTGGGAGAAAAAAAACTGAAAAATAATGGCAGGTTCAAATATGAAAAATATGAAATCGAATCAGTAATCAGCCTTAGTATGTAACGATGTAATTGTCCAGCAATTTGATGTTCTTCTTAGCTTTTTACATTTGTGAAATTGTCAAAATAGTCCCTTGTAGTTTCCAAAGCTTTCTAGCATTTTGAACTTACAAAGAAGGAATTAAGAACTCACATTTTGATGCAAAATGTCCACTTTATGGTCCATATAGACTCGGATCATGAGTCAAACTATAAATTCTCCATTGTAAATTTCTGCATATTTTTTAATATATCGATATATATGAACATACACATCATTCATTGGAATTTTCTTACAATCTTGATAAGTCAAGGGGATAGCAGCACCTATCGTAAATGAGATCTCCTCTCCGTATGATCGAAACATGGTATAGGAATAGTGAACTTACTGTATCCAGATAAGGAGGGGTAATCAAACTGGATTAAGAGATCCATGGTCGAATGATAGAGTAGGTCAATCTCTTTAACAATAGGATAAGGCTCTTTGAAGTGATGTGTAGCAATGATTAACCCTGGATGAGGGTCTTTGTGTGTTGTTCGTTCAATCTTTTGATACAAGCGATTCAATAACTGAGGAGACCCTCCAGTAGGAGTAGGAGCGCACTCTGTAGTATACATTCTTTTATCTTTCATGCTTAATAGTGTATGCAGCAATAGGGTTTCCCCACCTCTCCTCTTAGGGTTCATTTGGGAGTTGAGGATTTTGACAGAAAAGAAAGGGAAAGAAGAGAAAGTTTGATTTTCTTTTGTTTGTGAGTTTTTAGTAAGAGAGAAAAGAAAGGAAATTGGAGGATGAATAGTACGCAAAATTTTTCCTCCCAAATTGGAGAGAAAGTAGGAGGAAACTTATGAAAATTTTTTAAAATACCTATTTTAACCTTAAAAATGTCTTGAATAAATATTTAATGACTTTCATATCCAAAATCATTCCACTAATTTTCAAAACTCTCGAACAACATAATAATCCCTTTTTTTCTTTTCTCTTCTCTCATAACTTAAGTTTTCCCTTCTTCTCTTTTCTATTCTAAACTCCCAAACAAGGCATAGCTTCGACTGAAAATATTCCCACTTTTTTTCATGCGCATCCCGATAATCCTTGGGGTTAGGGGATTTAAAATCACCGCATAGTATACGAGTACAGTTATCGTGAGAGGTCATTATTCCCGAGATCCTTTCGTCTTGTTTATCTTCTTAGGAACATTATCCTTTAAGTAAGAATAAAGCGTATGTTTTGGGATAAACCCTCTGGTAAAGTAAGCCTCTTCAGTATGTCCATCCGGCACACCTATTAAGATAGGTTTTATAACATTCATGTATATGAACTCGTTGATGATTGAAAGTGGCGGACCCATGTTAGGAATGACGCTGCTATAAATCTTTGGTATTAGATCGCTGCGTTGAGCAGTTGTTATAAAGCTGTCATGTACTGTGTATAGAGGAGCATTTAAGGAAAGTATTTCATCCAATACACTCATTGCAATATGGGCATCCTCATTGAAAGCAGTTGTTATAAAGTTGTCATGTACTGTGTATTGAGGAGCATTTAAAGAAAGCATTTCATCCACTACACTCATTGCAATATGGGCATCCTCATTCAAAGGAGGAAATGCTCTAGAGCATGTTGTTGTTGATTTTGATTTTTGTCCCTGAATTATTTGCCTGTGATATGAGTACAAGTTTTTTTTTTTTTTTTTTTTAATTTTGTAATCTGAAACATGCTCTGACTCAAGCCAATTTGAACCTGAGCCAACACACCAAATCAGAGAAGCACGCTGCAACCCCACACAATGCATCCCAAGCGAGTCACGAGAGTTCAAATTCAAGGTAAGATTTGAACCCAAGACCAAATGAGTTCTTAAGAGTTCGTTTACCACTAGACTACCTATGGAGCGACATGAGCACAAGTTTTGCTTAAATGGAGTGGTGACCATTAATTAAGACCTTTCACATATGATGATTTATTTATTTGGACGTAGCTTTACTAGTATTCATGCCCAATTCCCAGTGTCGTAACTGTTCGAGTTCTAGACGAATTGACGTCCGCAAAGTTTAGGAGTCGGATCCAATTACAAATTGGTTCTTAAAATTTTAGTTCAAAAAAAAAAAAGGAGTCAATTGTGATTTGCACCCCTCAACTATTTCGCAATCAGTCCTTGCATCCCAAACTTTCAATTTCAGCAATCAACACCTTGAACTTCTAATTCTGGGCAATCCACTATATTTAACAAGTTAAAAAAAGACCATTTTGCATACTTGCTCTTCTTCTGTTCCAAATCAGCCTTCTTTTTTTTTAACCCACATAATAAATCCATAAACTTTGCATAAATAATAAGCTGACCAAAAAAAATGCTGTCTTGAAAAAATAGGGCAATCCGAGTCAAGATCACCATCATCGTGCACTCATGGATCTTTTTCCCAATGGCAATAGCAAAACCAACTCCCTGCCCTCTACCTGTACGCCCAATCCCAGAGAAGACACAATAATTCAGCCATCGGTCCCTTATTCCCCCTTTTTTCGTGCTTTCAACTTCCTGTTCTAGAGAAGAGTTTCATAGCCTCGATGTTAAGAATTAGAAAGAGTATGACGTCAACTTGTTTTAGACCAAAAAAAATGGAGGTTGGAGGAGTTTAAATCAAGATATGTTGTTGGACGGTTGAAATTGAAAAAGAAATGTTTTTGGTGAAAAAAAATAGTTTTGTTTTTGCAATAGGGAGAGACAATCATGATGAGTCTTAGAGGTTCGAAATTAAGGGGTTCTGGCAGTAGCAATGTTATTGCTATTCTGACGAGATTTAGATGTGGGATTTTTTCTTATTTGTTTTCTTGTCTCCTAAAGATCCTATTCCTTTTTTTTTCTTTGTATTTTATTACCTTTCTATTAATGAGTTTTAAAAAGTTAAGGTGACCATGGTGGCTAAGATGTTTATGATGTTAGTGGTGGCAGAGTGATCAAGAGGTTGCTATTGATAGTATGACATTTGACTAATGAGGACTGTGAGATTTGGGTATGGATTATGACCTGATTTCTGTTCATGTTTGATGAGTTTTTAGATATTAATTTACGCTTTTTTGAAAGGGCTTTTGTTTTGAAGAATATTTGTAGGGTAAGGGAGGGTATTTTTGGAGGTTTGGTAAAAATTTGAAAGTAAACAAGTATATTCTCTCTCTCTCTCTTTATTAGATTAGCTTGATTTATAAATTGTTCAAAACATTAGAAGTTGAAGGTAGTGGTCTACTGGAATTTAAAGTTTGGGATGCAAAGTCCAATTGCCAAATGGTTGAGGGGTACAAATTATAATTAACCCAAAAAATGTTGACAATTAATTTTGATCAAATTTGTCCCTAGTATTTTGATCTAAACAACTATATATGCTAAAATAAATTAATTGACCAAATTGGTGCATGATATTTTATAAAATCAAAGAAAATATGTTAATATAATATAGAAATACCAAAAAATAAAAAACAATACGTTAATATAATCCAAATTGGGTCCTCCCAAGAATTGTAGTATACTATGCTATGGAAATATGTGGCATAAAAATTAAAGTAAAATTACAAAAAAAATTTAAAAATTCTATAAAATATAAAAATAACTTCAAGGTATTTATTTTTGACCAAATGAAGACAATTGGTGCTAAATTATAAATTGGTATATTCAAACTATAATGCTTAATGCATTTTGCTATTAAAAAAAGTACATAAAAAGTAAATAAATAGAGCCCATGCGCATACATGCTTTATTCCATTATTAAATTGGATTTCTATGTTACCTTACAATTAATTTTTAGGTGTTTAAAAATGAAATAAAATTACATAAAACCAATGAAAAATCGCAAAATATATTCAAAATATAATAGAGTCACTCTTTCAATAAAAGGAAAAACTTAGCTTTATTTGATCAAAAACGATCATCTTACACTTATTTACATTTTTTAGAAGTATTAAAAAATTTGGTGACTTTTCTATTAAGTTTATCTTATATTTAATTTTATGTACTTTGTATCATATTTATAATTTTTCTTAGATTTCATAAAACATTTGGGGCTAAATTCTTCATAAAGCATTTTCTTAGATTTTATAAAACATTTGTAAGAATTTAAATTCTTGATAAGAAAATTGAAGAAGTTTCCAATTTTGCACTTCATGTAGAACGATTGCCTGCACTTTGATATTTGTGTCAATTGTCTGCTTCTCTCAGACCCAACTCAAGTGCATCATGCTTTTACCGGTTTGGATCCAAATTTTAAAAGCTAAACTCTGCTCAGATCCATATTGTGTAAATTAATTATTAATTTGGGTAAGATCTGGTTTTGCACAATCCAGCTCAAATCCAGATCTAAACCCAAATCCGAAATAGACTAACACATACTTAACTAGTAATTAATGGATCAACCGTAAATGGGTCATATAATGTTTTAAACATTTTTTTCTTTCTAAAGTAGCTTGAAACTAGACTTTTTTTTTGTAACATTTTTCCTAAATTACATTTAGTGATTAACCAAGATTTGGATTACATAATAATCTATAGTTTGACTAAAAATTGAGAAGTGGAGCAGCTTCAAATACAAGCAAATTAGACACGGGATGTAGATGAAATTTTTGAAGAAAATAGACTTAGTTGATGTGGTTTTATGGTTTTAGTTCTTAATTGTTGTACACAACATTCTACAATGTTGATTTTGTTATTTCTAAATGGTGCTTGGATTGTATTTGTGCATGTTCTTCACTAACTTTGCAAATCTAATTTTAGCTTTTGATTTTCAAAAAGGTATTTTATTATGTTTTCGACTGATTTTGATAACCCAGTTTCAGATTTTTTAGGTCCAAAAAAGGCTAAAAATTAGAAGAAAATCTTGAGCAGTTTTTAGATTTTGATTGTAGCGTATTTTTTCATGCAGACAGAAATACTCTTCTAATTTTAAACATAATTACTACCTAAAGGCAAGATAAATTTTATTGCTTCACATCTCGCTCCATTCTGCTCCTATTCTTCTCTTACCTCCAGATGTGTATCTGTTCCTCTTTCCTCTTTGTTTTTCTTCTCCAACAGTTGATCTCTATAAGTAAAGTAATTAATTACAAATTATCTGATTAGCACAAAACACTAATTTGGTCATCTGTTTTTTCAAAATAGATTTTTTAATAGTAAGCAAAAATAAATAAATTATTCTCAAAAATCTGATTTTTGATAATCAATTTTATTAAATCAACTTTTACAAAATCCAGCCTTCCTTCTCTATGTAGGGCCTATCTGAAAGAGAAGAGAATCAAATAGTTCTTGGTTGTGAATTTTGAACTGGTTGTTTGTTGCTCAAGAATTCTTGTTTAGGCAGCTAATAGCACTCATACATTTTTTTTTGGGGCAAATATGAATCTTTATTGATCAAGAAATAAGCGAGTATACAAGAATCTAACAATTCCTTCTTACATAAATCCTATCACTATTATACTGGATGCAATCATACATTTTGTTTTGATCTACAATTTATCGAAACATATTGTTGCGCAGAGTTAAGGTGCGAAATAAAATATGCAAGAAAGAAGCATTTCCAATTAGAGGTACCAATTACAATCTAATTATGTTGATCTTCCCAAACCCGTTCACCAATAACTCATCCAAACTCGATCATTAATTTTCAATGGGTCTAAATGGGTACCCAATTAAACCCATTTAATTAGTGGGTTGGGAGTTGGCTCTACTCATCCATTTATACCCATTTAAAAATAATTATATATTTAAACTCAACTTTTAGTGAGTGTTAAGAAAATAAATTTAAAATTTTTATGAATCTAATAATAATAAAATCCCATTATTTATTGTCAAACCACACGCAAAAGAAAAAAAAACGTAGAATTTTGAATGACTTATAAATGAAAAATGGGTATAAATGGATGGATCTAGTTATACTTATTACCCAATTATAACCCACCCAAACCTGCCTGAATTACACATTTTAACACCTCTATTATTAATATGTCTATTTATTCGCCTGTTTTGCCTCTTTGAGTTTCTTTGTTTGCCCAATCAAAATGTTTCGTATACTTCATCAAGTTGTTTTAGTTAAGGAATTACTTTGAAAGGTACATCTAACTTTATCAACAAAACCACAGGGTTAGCCCAGTGGCCGAATGAAAACTTTAGAGTTTTCCTCACTATTAGGATTTGGGGTTCAGATCTTGTGTTTGAGAGTTGGAGGTGGGAGGATACAAAAAAAAAAAAACAACTTCATTGCCTAAAAAATAATGATTGGCTGAAATGGAAAATACGACTTTTCGACAGAGACAAAATAATGAGTGATATTCTAAAGGATATTACGGTTTCTTCGCTGAACAAATATAATGGATATTATGACAATTGACCCTGTTGTATCTCTTGGTGCAATATAATGAACTAGATGGGATCTGGTTTTGATTCTTTTATGATATCACACAAAATAAATCAAGACTCAAGATATTACTAATAATTTAGCAAAAGACATGCAGTAGGGCAAATGCAGGATTAGAGAGCAATAAACTTTTTTTGTGGGGTGCTTTTTTATTTTTATTTTTATTTAAAATTTTCAGCCAAGATGACCAGACATACATTAAACCTGTATTTGCACCACCAAACTTCATATTCGGATATCATTAAAAATAAGGGCTTACCGTACTTGGGATAACATGTATATTGGCACAATTTAGGCATCCCTATGAAGTACTATTATCCATGATCAAGCAGGAACGACTGTAAGGAATTGGAATCAAGAGCAGATCATTTTTCCGCCTCATTGTAATGCCAAATTTTGCAGTCATGTCTAATTCTTCTTGTTTCATTTCACCAGGGAGCTTCCAATCAAAATGGAACAATAATTGTGCAAGAGCTAGCTGAATAACTGGTTGAGAAAATGCTATGCCTGGACAAATCCTTCTTCCAGCACCAAATGGGATGTATTCAAAATCATCCCCTTGGAAATCAATTCTAGAATCAAGAAATCGTGAAGGATTGAATTTCTCAGCTTCACTCCAGTATTTGGGATCTCTGCCAATTGCCCATGCATTAACGAAAAGTCTTGCCTTGGCTGGTATCTGATAACCATTATTGATTTCACATTGTTCACCGCATTCTCTTGGCACTAAGAGTGGAGCACTTGGATGTAACCTCAAAATCTCCTTAATCATTGCATCTAAGTATTTGAGCTCATGAAGGCGTGATTCATCAACATTTCCTTGGCCATCAAACAAACTTCTCACCTCATCTTGTGACCTTTTCATTATTTGTGGCTTTCTAATCATTTCTGACATTGCCCATTCCATGGCTGTTGCTGAGGCCTCACTACCAGCAGCGAAAATGTTCTGAAACATAGATAGGAACATATACCAGTGAAGATTACATATTATGAACTGGGGCTTTAATTGGCCTTTGTGAATAGGAGTGGCAATCGGATCCAAATCGGATTGACGGGTCGGGTTGAGATCCGGATATAACAGAAAATCCACTGACCCGAACTTGACCCGCCACCCAAAACGGGACAGGTTTGAACCCGAAAATTTCGGGTCGACCGAATGACCCAAAACTTAATATTAATTTATTAATTTACCACTGTAATTTCTAATAAAACCAATTTCGCACAAGACTAATTACATAATCAAGTAATAAACATTGAAATAAATAATCCCAAACCAAATCTAAAATAAATTAAAATACCGTAAAAGTGTTTTATCCCAAACCAAATATAAAATAAATTAAAATAGTATAAAAGTAAAAAATAATATAATACATTATTTGTCCAAATATAATAATTTCAACTTCACACAAGTTAAATAAATTCATTTAGGATTAAGTGATTAATGCCTTTGAGAAAAAAGAATAACTTAGTTTAGTTAGATAAAATAATTTTTATGTTTATTAAATTATTTTTAATTCGTAAACTGGTTATTGGGTCATATCGGGTCACCCTGAATTCGATCTGCTTTCTTTTCGGGTTCATCGGGTTCAACCCAATTCTGACCCGAACCCGTAAAATCTCAACCCAAATCCATTAATTTCATGTTAGGTTCGTATCATATTTTCAAGTCGTGTACCCCTATTTGTAAGCCAGGCTCTAAGAAGTACAAGCTTAGGCCATTAAACTTTTTAATTATTGAGCTCAAACCTAAGCTTGTTAAAGTTCATAAATCTTAAGCTCGTATTCGGCTCATCTAATTTAAGTGTAAAATACACTTTACCCGATGTACTTTAGTTATTTTTCATATAATCCACCTAGTTTCAAAATCTATATATATATAACCTCTTCATAATATGGATTAAAGTGTCAACATGATAAAAATGATCCTCTATAATGGAACCTAAGGAAATGGATTAAAGTGTGGAAATGATCTTCTATAACCTCCTCATAGTATGGATTACAGTGTCAATATAATCTTGCTTAAAAACTAAAGCTGCCAAAGTGACCAAAATATATAAACTTAATATATATGACACTTTAACCCCTTATGATTTTATGATTTAGTGTTTTACTACATAACCCTCTTATAATTTTTAAAATATATACATAACCCACCTATGGTTAATTAATAATTTTCAACTTCACAAAGGGGTATTTTTGATATTTTAGTTGATTCCATTATGAAATGCAAACTGGTTTTGACACTTTAGTCCAAATTATGAAAGAATTATATATAGTTTTTAAAACCACAAGGGGGTTATGTGTAGAAACATTAAACCACAGGGGGATAAAGTGTATTTTATCCCTAATTTAATGGGTTTTAGGATGAGTTTGGGCTAGTCCAACGTCAATTATTGATTTTTTTTTTCTTGCTTGGAATAAGAGATTTAACCAAGGACTCAAAATCCTCTCACATTCTTTAACTTGTTTAGATTACTTGGAAGATATTTAGATTTGTAATCTACCAATTAATTAAGTGTATAATTAGGTGTGTGTGTGTGTATATATATAATAATTAGTAAATTTCAAACCCCAATATCTCTGGAGTAATCCAAGCAACTGAGAGAATTTGAAATTTTTCGTAAAATCCCTCTATCCAAATACATTGTATTAGTTATTTTGTGCAAGAATCAAGTCAACAGCCACAATTAAGAGATTGGATACTAAAGTGGTGCCCATCTAAAAGTAATTGGACTAAAAGTCGACTAGTGGTCAAACATATATATATATATATATATATTGAATCCTAGGAAAATATAAAAAATGGAAAGGCAAAGCTTAAAAAATTTCACTTACCTGGATAATTGCTTTGATGTTTGCATCAGTTAGCTGAGGTTCAAAGTCCCCAGATTTCTGAACATTGAGAAGAACATCAACAAGATCCTCGCCTTCTCGACCTTCATCTTTTGCCTCTTTGATCTTTCGTTTATGCTCGTTGAGAATATCCTCAAGTATTTCATCAGACTGCTTGCGTGCTTTGTCCAACTTAAATTTCAATGGACTCATCGCTTGAAGCAACTTAATAGAAGGATACATATCAGCCAAGTTGAACCCTGCCAACAGATCATTGTGTTCGTCGAGAATTTGTAGAAACCTCTCTGTACGTTCGTTTCTTTTTCCAAATGCTGCGCGGCTCGTGATGCCATAAGTGAGAGAGAAAATGCTTCTGCTTATATTGAAAATCGATCCCTGTTGCGAAGAAATCGAGTTCATGAACGAGATCGAAAACCTCATATTCTCTAACTGTTTTGAAAGTTTGCACGCGTTTTTGGCTAAGAAGTTCCATGTTGCATATTTTTCGCAATTCTCTCCAATAATCATTATGGGGAGAAGACATGATATCAGTGAAATTATAGGTTGTAAGCTTGAATGCAGGATGATGAGAAGGCCTTGAAGCAAATATGATATCATGTGTTTTGAAAATCTCTTTGGCCATTTCTGGCGAACTGACGATGATGGCTGAGATTTCGCCAAGCTTTAGGTGCATCAAAGGGCCATATTTTTTGGCTAGGTCTCTCATTATATACACCGGGTTTGGGGAGTGGATTAGGCCCGGGGGGTAGCATCAATCTTGAGGTTTTCTCAGAGGGTCTTTTGAGGATTTTGACTGCCATGAAATAGAAAATAAGGAAAGCAGTAAAAAGTAGAATGAAGGCCATTGAGGACTAAAAAGAGAGAAAAGTGCAATCTGAATTGGTTTGCTTAATGAAGTATGTAAGTACTGAATTTATAGATGATGATAGTAAAATTCACCTTGTTTTTCAATAATTTCGCAGACATGATAATTAGTCTCCATCTTAGCTCATTTCATTTTATCACGTATTGGCATCTTTAAAAATGACTGGGGTTTTCAAAAGGTGAGTTCAACTAAAAAGAATAAAATATAGTAATGTTTAGGGTAAATTACTTATAATCTTTTGTAATTTTACATTATGCAAGATGACTGCCCTGAGTTTTCAAAATAGCCACATAACCCCTAAGATTTTATGTAAAATGAAAATTTGACGGAATGCACAATTAATTACGGCATTTATACCAAATGTTCTCTAGACGCACGTGTGATAAAATTTTAATTTTCAAGTAACCCACTTATGGTTTATATAAATATCCATTTTATTCTTCTGTAATTTTTGTATTTATGCACATAATCCCCCTATACTTTTATACAAGGCAGTTACACCGTCAATTGATTTAGCATTTAAAGAAGGACATTATTGAAATTTCAATTGACGACATTCTATAGGTTATGTTTCATCAAAATTTCACTTTATATAAAACCATAGAGAGGTGAAAAGGATATTTTGAAACGTTAGGGGAGTCATGTGGCAATAGACTTAATCATAGGGGGTTATATGTAATTTACCCTAATGCTTATCATAGCATTATGTATTTTCATGTTGGTGTTTGGAACAATGAAGAATCGACCGTTCACCTAACTAAGCAACCTCGTTTTCATGATTAAGGACCACTAGAAATGTTTATATGTTGTCTAGGAAGCCAAGATCCCAATATCCGAAGAATCTCCTAGATTTTTTTGTTGAACTTCATAAGTAACGGTTCATGATTGCACGAGAAATCATCATTTCTACAATTCTATATGCCATCTCTTTTATGATCGCCATTTATGGTTTTTGTTTAAGTAGGGAGAACGGTTGGACCAATGAACCATCTAGTACAGCACTACAGCTTCGAGCCCGTTGGTTTCTTCTTTGCTTTTTGGAAAGAAACTTCAAGCTAGAAGCATTACGATCTCTGTAACTACAATGACGCCTCCAGTCTAGGGAGGCTGTTGATGTATGTGGTGCACAATAACACAAAGTACAATAGGCTAAGTATAAAAAGCAAATTGGGGACAGAGATTTTCATATGTAAATTAAACAGAACAAAGTTTGAAATGATCCCTAATCAATGCTACAAGTACGGTAACTTTTCTTTAGTATAGTGTCTAAGGCATCTGTACCTGCATGTTTCCAAGCAAGTGTGCAAACAGGACAAGGCCCAATATAGCAATGAAGTCTCCCCAATAAATGTGCTTGTGGATAATGTCTGGCCATAGGAGTTGCAAAAGAGGAATAGAGATTATTCTCAACTCACTTTCAGTAACTGTTGGGAAAGGGGTACTGGTGCACTCACACAATATCAGAATTAATTCAAGATAAATTATTCTTTCCCCAAGTACTAGTTAAAATATGAATAAATCAAATCACCACATAATAATACCAGTAGTGATAATAAAATGCAGGAAAATAAAAGGCACAGTACACCAAAATTTTTTAAGTGGAAAATCCAAATTGGGAAAAGCCACGGGACCTAGTCCAATAAAAAATCTCGATTATCACAATGATGGGAATACACAGGTCTATCCAAAATATTCGGATGACAATAATATCACCAATACCAACCAATGAAATTGCTACAAAATCACTCCCAAAAATTACAACTGTCAAAGAAGTGGATCTGAAAAGGTGCTACCAAACAAAGAGGATATCCAAAATCTGAATCAGTAGATGAGTAGAGCTTGATGACAGGATCGCGTATGTAAAATTTCGTCTCAATCGGAATTTGAATCACCCTCTAATCAAGAACTTAAAGTTATTTCTCTCTCTTCGTTCTTCAGCTAGAGACAGCAAGAGTGGCGGCTGGCCTTTTTCTCACACACAAAAAAGAAAGCTTCTCATGGCTACTACTTATTTTTCCACTTGAAAACCCTCAAGTCTTGTTAGCTTGTGTTTTAGGTTGGCCCACAAATGGGTTGGCCCACACAAGTCTGACAATCTCCCCCTCCAGCTCATTTGGGGAGTACCACCAAACCTGTTTCTTGTTTGCAAAATAAGAGTTTCTCCTTGGGCAACGCCTTAGTCAACAGCTCAGCACCATTATCACTTGTATCTATCTTCTTAAGTGTTAACAATTTGGAATCCAGTACTTCCTGAATCCAATGATATCTCACATCAATGTATTTGGATCGAGAGTGAAATGTAGAGTTCTTACACAAATGAATAGTGCTCTAATTGTCACAATAAAGGTTGTATTTCTCTTGCTTCATACCCAACTTCTAAAGGAATTTTTGCAACCAAAGAGTCTCTTTGCATGCTTCAGTAGTTGCGAGCTACTCTGCCTCTGTACTAGAGAGAGCGATATACTTCTGTAACTTACTTTGCCATGACACTGCTTCTCCTGCAAAAAATCATCAAGTACCCAGATGTAGATTTCATATTGTCAAGATCACCTGTTATATCTGCATCGATGGGTACGTATCGATGTACCCATCTAGCATAGTTTTACCATTGCCGAAGCACAAACACAATTTGGGAGTTCTCTTGAGATACCTAAGAATCCATTTGACAGCATTTTAATGCTCCTTACCAGGATTATAGAGATATCGACTGACTACTCCAACTGCATGAGCAATAGCTAGCCTGGTACAAACCATAACATACATTAAACTACCAACGGCCGAAACATAAGAAACCTTTTTCATGTCTTCTTTATCTTTCTTACTTGTAGGACACTGCTTGATGCACAGTTTAAAGTGACCCGTAAGTAGAGTTGATACTTCCTTAGCCTTGCTCATGTTAAACTTGTTGAGTACTTTTTCAATGTACTTTTCTTGAGACAAGTAAAGCTTCCCATTTTTTCTGTCTCATGAGATTTTCATCCCCAATATTTGTCTAGTCAGACTCAAATTCTTCATTGCAAATGATTTACTTAACTCCTTTTTCAGCCTGTCAATCTTCATAGTATCACGACCAACAATCAACATGTCATCAACATACAATAAGAGAATAATAAAATCACCATCTGAAAATTTTTTTACATAAACACAGTGATCAGATGTAATCCTATGGTATTTGTGGTCTATCATGAAGGAGTCAAACTTCTTATATCACTGTCTCGGTGCCTGTTTCAACCCATATAATCTCTTCTTGAAACGACATACAAGGTTTTGCTTACCACTTTCTTTGAACCCCTCCGATTGCTCCATATAGATCTTCTCTTCTAAGTCACCATGTAGGAAATCTATCTTCACATCAAGTTGCTCGATCTCCAAATTTAAACTGGCTACAATACCTAGAACAACTCGAATTAACGACATTTTTACCACAGGAGAGAATTTCTTCAAAATCTACACCCTTCTTTTAACTAAATCCCTTCACAACCAATCTTGCTTTATACTTTGGTTGTGAACTGTGATCCTAAGTTTTCAATCTATAAACCCATTTGTTCTTCAAAACTCTCTTACCCTTAGGCAGTTTCACTAAGTCATAAGTGTGATTCTCATGCAGGGACACCATTTGCTCTTACATGACTCACAACCAATCTTCTTTGGTCTCATGCTTTAGAGCCTCACAGTAGGACTCTGGCTCTCATCTATCTGTTAACAACACATATTCATTAGGATTATGTCTGCTAGAAGGTCTCTTCTCTCTGGTAGATTTCCTAAACTCATCTTGTGGTGGCGGTGGTGGAGCAGGTGGTGCCTCATGCTCAGGTTCATCAGAGTAGGATTATCACCATCATTGACATCCTCTCTCTGCTTTGTCTTAGCTTCCCCTTGATTAAAATCAACAGGTACTAGAATTGGATCTGGATCTGGATTTGAACTAGCAGGAATATCATCTGAGAATTTTGGGTTGTCACATTTATTAATGTTTTCAATGGTTTGATATTCAAACAAAACAATATCTCTGCTTCCGATCACCTTCTTATCAACAGGATCATACAACCTATAACCAAAATGTTCATGTTCATAACCCAAGAAAATACACTACTTTGATTTGAAATCAAGTTTTGGCCTCTCATCTTTGGGAATAGGAACAAATGCCCGGCAACAAAAAATTCTAAAGTGTTTAAAAAATACATCTTTTCCTGTCTATACTCTCTCTGGGATGTCACCATCTAAGAAACTGATGGAGAAAGATTAATCAAATCGACTGTAGTCCTTATTGCCTCACCCTAAAAGGATTTTGACAACTTAGCATTAGAGAGCATACATCTGACCCGCTCAGTGATGGATCTATTTATCCTCTCTGCTATTCCATTTTCTTGAAGAGTTTTTGGCACAGTCTTCTCCAATATGATCCCACGGGACTTGCAATAGATTTCAAATGGTCATCTGTACTCACCACCATTATCAGCACGTACACACATTAACTGCTTGCCAGTTTCTCTTTC
Organism: Coffea eugenioides; assembly: GCF_003713205.1. Lineage (NCBI taxonomy): Eukaryota > Viridiplantae > Streptophyta > Magnoliopsida > Gentianales > Rubiaceae > Coffea > Coffea eugenioides. The sequence goes on from NC_040035.1 coordinate 4,820,621, forward strand.
AATTTTGTTATGAAAATCTTTAAACACATCCAAAATCTAATCTTTGGATTTCAAAACAAAACACCAAACCTTACTAGCAAAGTCGTCAATAAAAATTACAAAATAAACAGCACCACCAAGAGACTTATTTTTCATATAGCAAACATGAGTGTGCACCAACTCTAACGGATTCAATTTTCTAGATGGGAAAAAACTTTGTATTGTTTTCCATAAATGCAGTCAACACAAGGTTTAAGTGCATTACCTCTAATTTCAGGTAGGAGCTGCTTGTGAACAAGTGTCTGAATCCTCTTTTCATCTATGTGCCCAAGTCGCCTATGCCAAAGGTCAATTGAGAAATCACGAACTGCATTCACTTCTCCCTTCCTCAACTTGACTTGCATCACGTAGAGGGTATTATGCTTCTTTCCTCTGACAACAATGAGATTTCCTTTGCTGAGTTTCCATTTCCATCCACCTTGCAAGTTATGGTACCCCTCATCGTCAAGTTTTTCCGTAGAAATAAGATTAAGGCGAATATCAGGAACAAGTTGAACATTTCTCAAGATTAGTTGGCACCTGATATCTGTGTCCAAATATATGTCTCCCATGCCAACAACTTTGCATGAGACCTCATTTTCCATCCTAACATAGCCAAAGTCTCCTTCGATGTATGTTGAGAAGAAATGCCTATGTGGAGTAATATGGTAGGATGCACCCAAATCAATTACCCAATCACTATCATAACAGATAATATTCACCTGACCATCATCACAGAATACAAACATATTATCATGAGCTGCCACAGCTGCTGTAGTCTCTTCATCACCTTTTTCTTTTGCCTTATCTTTTTTCTCAGCTTGTTCCCGTTTTAAAATTTTGCATTCCTTCATATAATGCACATTTTTTTACAATAATAGCATGCAATATTTTTTGCAATTCATACCTGCCTCTGGATTTGTCATTCCTATTGTGGGGTCCTTTACTTTTGCTTCTCCCTCTTCTTTCTTTCTTTTCTGTCACCAGGGTCTGGAACTCATAGATAATTCCTTGTTCCTTCCTCATGAACTCTTCATTAATCACGATCTCTTTTTGCAATAGCTATGGTCAATGCAGCATTGGGAGCTGAATTGCTGACGGAAACCACCATGATTTTTCAACTATCTAGTAGTGAACTGAACAATAATAGAGCCTATACTTCATCATCCAAATTCAAATTTAACGTAGTTGCCTAGTTTATCAATTCCTTGCTCCTTTCTCATGAACTCTTCATTTATCATGACTTCTTTTGCAATAACCATGGTCAACACACCATTAGGATCCGAATTGCTGATGGAGACCACTATGGTTTCCCAGCTGTTCGGTAGTGAACTGAACAATAATAGAACCTGTACTTTGTCATCCAAATTCAAATTTAACGTAGTTGCTTGGTTTATTAATTCTTGAAAATTACTCAAGTGTTCAGCCATATCTTCCCTATCTTTATATCTCATATGAGTAATCTGCTTCAGACAACTAACCTTGTTCAAACCGATCTTCCGTTCATACATGATCTCAAGTCTTTTTCATAATACATCAGCTCTGGTGTCATTAGCAAATTGCTGAAAATATTCTGACCAATCCATTTTCTAATATTACCAACAATTTTCTATGCATAACAAACCTATAGGTTCAAACAAGTCTCTACAATACAAATAGTCTTTCATTCTAGACTTTCAAATCGAATAATTAGTTGCATTTAATTTTATCATACAACCACTATCCGAATTATCCATTTTTAACTAGTACAACTGAGCAGTCCAACCTGACTGCTCTGATACCACTTTGCTGGGAAAGGGGTACTGGTGCAGGCACACAATATTGAGAAAGTTTTTTACGTGTAAAACCCAAATTGAGAAAAATTACGGGACCTAGTCCAGTAAAAAATCTCAACTATCACAATAATGAGAATACACAGGTGTACTCGAAATACTCGAATGACAATAATATCCCAAATATCAATCAAATGAAATTGCTATAAAATCACCTCCAAAAATTGCAACTGTCAAAGAATTGGGTTTGAAAAGGTGTTATCAAACGAAGAAAAAATCCGAAATCTCAACTAGTAGATGAGTAGAACTTGATGAGAGGATCGTGTATGTAAAATTTCGTTTCAATCGGGATTCGAATCACCTTCCAATCAAGAATTTGAAATTATTTCTCTCTCACCTATTTCTCTCTCTTCATTCTTCACCCAGAGACAGCAAGAGTGGCGGCTGACCTTTTTCTCACACACAAAAAAGAAAGCTTCTCACGGCTACTACTTATTTTTCGACTTGAAAACCCTCAAGTCTTGTTAGCTTGTGTTTTAGGTTGGCCCACAAATGGGCTAGCCCACAGAAGTCCAACAATATCAGAGTTACTTGTACAGGCACTTTATTGAGAAAAAGGTACTGGTGCAGACACACAATATCAGAGTTAACTCAAGATAAATTACATTTTTCCCAAGTACTAGTTAAAATAGGAATAAACCAAATTACCAAGTAGTAATATCGGCAGTGATAATCAAATATAGGAAAATAAAAGGCACAGGACACCAAGATTTGTTACGTGAAAAACCCAAATTGAAAAAAATTACGGGACCTAATCTAGTCAAAAATCTCCACTATCACAATAATGAGAATACATTGGTCTACCTGAAATATTCGGATGACAATAATAGCACCAATATCAACCAAATGAAATTGCTACAAAATCACCCCCAAAAATTGCAACTGCCAAAGAAGTGGGTATGGAAAGGCATTACCAAAAGAAGAGAAAATTCGAAATTTGAACCAGTAGATGAGTAGAGTTTGATAAGAGGATTGCGTATTTAAAATTTAGTCTTTATCGGGATTCGAATCACCCTCCAATTAAGAACTTGAAGTCATTTCTCTTTCTCCTGTTTCTCTCTCTTCGTTCTTCACCCAAAGATAGCAAGAGTGGCGGCTGACCTTTTTCTCACACACAAAAAAGAAAGCTTCTCACGGCTGCTACTTATTTTTCTATTTGAAAATCCTCAAGTCTTGTTAGCTTGTGTTTTAGGTTGGCCCACAAATGGGCTAGCCCACCCAAGTCCAACAATATCAGAGTTACTGGTACAGGCACTTTGTTGGGAAAGGAGTGCTGGTGTAAGTACAAAATATCAGAGTTAGCCGAGGATAAATTACTCTTTCCCCAAATACTAATTAAAATAAAAATAAATCAAATTACCAAGTAATAATACCTGTAGTGATAATAAAATGTAGGAAAATAAAAGGCACAAAACACCAAAATTTTTTACGTGGAAAATCCAAATTGGAAAAAATCACTAGATCTAGTCCAGTCAAAAATCTCCACTATCATAATAATGGGAATACACAGGTCTATCCGAAATATTCGGATGACAATAATATCAACCAAACGAAATTGTTACAAAATCATCTCCAAAAATTACAACTGTCAAAGTAATGGGTTTGAAAAGGTGGTTACTGAACGAAGATGAAATCCGAAATCTGAACTAGTAGATGAGTAGAACTTGATGAGAGGATCGTGTATGTAAAATTTTGTCTCAATTAGGATTCGAATCACCCTTCAATCAAGAATTTGAAGTTATTTCTCTCTCTTCGTTCTTCACCCAGAGACTGCAAGAATGGTGGCTGACCTTTTTCTCTCACTGATAAGAGTTTATTTTACGTATTTTTAAATGCATTTTATTAGTTAATTTAGAGTTGATTATTTAGTTTTATAATTAAAATAAAGAAGTTTTTGGTAAAATTATATATTTTTGGTAAAAGTAGATAATATTGTATTTTTAGTGATTTTAATGGTAAAAACTTCATTTTTATGCAAGAATGATGATTCAATCACCAATGGATGTCAATTGAGGTGAAAAGTAGATAATTGGTGATGAATTCAAGTAGTAACAAGAAGAATGAAGTGAAAAACGTTCAAGTAAGGAAATGCAATACAAGTCAGTTTTGACACTCTTCGGTATTTCGACCATATCTGGAGCTACACTTATCGGATTGAGGTGATCTTTATACCATTTTAAAGCTAAGAAAGAGACCTACAATTTGTATGAAAACATCGAAATCCAATTCTGCCATTTTCATGGACAAAAAGTTGGAATACAGAAGCTGCATTCTGTGGTCGGAAGTTAAAACAGAGGTTTGACTAGGTGATAGTATTTCGATCATATCTCAGGTTACAAAGATCCGATTTAGATGATTTTTGAAGTATTGAAAAGCTAACTCAAAGGGTACAACTTTTGTATTTTGCACAAAAGCTAGTTCGGCCTTTATCATGGAGAAAATCGCAATTGAAATAAGGCCAGAGTGAAAACGCGAGTTGATGCCGCGTTTTGTGTAGGCGCGTTTTGTAGCCAAAATTCTGCAATTTGCTCAGCCATTTCTCTTGTGTTCATACCACTTTCAAGCTATAAGATACAAGGGAATTCGGTGCACATGCTTCAGAAGACAAAAGGGTAAGAAATGTGGCTTATTTTCAAGTCAAAAACTTTGGTTATTAACTATGATAACAAAGTGGAGATTTGGGAATCAAGGGTTGGAATTTGACTTGGAAAAATGGAGCCTTTGAGTAGTTTTTATGCAGAGACATTGAGGGAAGTCTGGAGATCCATCGGTAGCTAGTATTCTTACTAACAAACATATTCTCTCTAGCTAGAAACTTGCAAGGGCAATTGAGGTTTCATCTTGTAATCATCTAAGTTCAAGACAAAGGAGATTTTTGGAAGGCTTCACCATATCTTGGCTAAGACTTTCTTTACTCTTTTTGTATTTGTAATTCATGAAGATTTACATTAATGAAGTTATGAGTGTTTCATCATTCATGATTAACTAATTTCATTTATCTAAGGAGTAGATGAAGCTTATGACCAAGTGATATGAAGTGATTGTGATTTATACTTGTTATACCTTGTATTAACTTATCTACTTGTATATGTTGGATTACTTGTTATTGTTTGATCACCAATAGCAGGTTTATAGTTATTTTTAATCATTGAAAAATGGTAAAAATAATGGAATGACATAAGTAGAGCTTGAGTAGTATATTCATGAGAATAGAAATACATTCAAGTGGATGAAATCTACATTTCATGTATACACAAAACAGATTTAGTATTTACCAAGAGATTAGGAAAAACTAATCTGTTTTAACCCATTATTATCATGAGAATGTGATTTTGGTATTGTTGGAAATGAATTCTTGGTTAAACAAGAATAGTAACAAGTGTTAAATTCATTCGTTTTAGATCTGTTGTGTCATATGTGGAATCTGCGTCTCTAGATCTTAATATTTAGTGACTTCTACTCCTTTTGTGAAATTGCATTTATCTAGTTAAGAATTTTTGTAGTTGGATTAAATTCTGAATTTTCTGCTCAAATTTATTGTGAGTCTAAATAATAGGATAAATTAGTATCTAATAATTGTTTTAATTGCTTCTCGTGAGATCGACCCGATACATACCCACTATTATGATTTTGGCCTATATACTTGCAGTAAAAATGGGTATAATTCGAAATTAAACTTGAATTTAAAGCAAAATCCCATCAAGTTTTTGGCGCCGTTGCCGGGGAGCGGCAATATTAGAGCCTAATCATCTTTATTAATTTAGACAAATTTATTGTTATTAGTTGTGCTGATTATATTTAATCCTACATTGTAATCAATTTTTGACAATTGAAGTTGCATAATATCTCTTATTTCTGTTTGTAGTGTATGCACCGAGTGTCTCGAGAAGTTGCACTTTTCGATCCAGAAATTGAAAGGACACTACGTAGACAAAGGAGGAACACACCACAGCAAGAGGAACAAGAGATTTGGCAACCAATAGAGGAAATCTTAATAGAGCTTCCATTTGAAGAAAAAATTGACGAAAACGTAGCAAATAGGCGAGTTCTACGAGATTTTGCTCTATCGGGAACACAAGAATCTCAAACAAGCATAGTAAGGCCTACGGTAAATGCTAACAATTTTAAGATTAAACCATCACTTATCCAAATGGTTCAACAATCTCAATTTGGAGGTAATGCAGTAGAAGATCCTAATTCACACCTAGCTACATTTTTGGAAATTTGTGATACAATTAAAATAAATGGAGTTAGTGATGATGCTATAAGGCTAAGATTGTTCCCATTTTCATTGAGAGATAAGGCCAAACTTTGGCTACATTCTCATGCTTCTAATACTTTCACCGGATGGGATGATTTATCAAGAGCATTCTTGAATAAGTATTTTCCACCAGGTAAGACTGCTAAGCTAAGAATGGATATCACTAGTTTTAACTAATTGGAAGGTGAATCATTATATGAGGCATGGGAAAGGTTTAGAGATTTGTTTCGAAAATGTCCACATCATGGACTGCCAGAGTGGTTAATCACATAAACCTTCTATAATGGTTTAGATTTTTCTACTAAAACTATGATCGATGCAGCTGCAGGTGGAGCTTTAATGGGTAAATCACCCCAAGAAACTTAGAATTTGATAGAAGAAATGGCCGCAAATAACTACCAATGGGCCAATGAGAGAGGTAATACAAGACGTCACGCAGGTATGATAGAAATGGACACTCTCAATATGCTGAGTGCTCAAATGAATAATGTGATGAAATTGCTAAGTAGACAAGGTGGAGTTGGTTCAAATTTATCTAATGCACATGTAGCATGTTGTTCTATATGTGGAGGTGACCATGATACTAATGAATGTGTTGATTCTGAGCAGGTACAATTCGTCAATAATTACAATCGAAGTGCTCAAAATAATCCCTACTCGAATACTTATAATCCGGGGTGGAGAAATCATCCAAACTTTGGATGGAAGGACCAAGGAAATCAACCAAGGCCAACCAATCCACCGGGGTTCCAATCAAGGCAACCACAAGCTGAAACTAAACCTGGTTGGGAGATTGCAGTGGAAAAACTTGCTAAGGTTACCTCGGATAGATTTGAACGAGTAGAAGGGAGACTGGATCAACTCACCACAATGTACAGGAATGTAGAGGTTCAAATTGGCCAAATAGCTAGTTCCTTGAATACTCGAAATCACGGAGAATTACCTAGCAAAACTGAGATCAATCCTAAAGAACATGTTAAAGCCATTACTCTCCGTAGTGGTAAACAATTAGAAGATCCTCCAGTGGTGGAAGTCGAGAAAAATGAGAACGAAAAACAAGAAGAAAAGCAGAAGAACCAAGAGGCGATAGTGGAAGAAAATAGCCGGGAGAAACCAAGAGAAAATTAACCATTATCTTCCGCTACCATCCCAATACCTCTTGCGGTTCCATTTTCACAAAGATTAAAGCAAAATAAGTTTGATAAGATTTTGAAAAATTTGTTAAAATTTTCAAACAATTGCATATTAATATTCCTTTTGCCGATACTATTTTGCAAATTCCGTCTTATGCAAAATTTCTCAAGAAAATCATGACTAGAAAGAGAAAGTTGGAAGACTGCGAAACAATAGCCTTAACTGAGGAGTGTAGTGCAATTATACAAAATAAGCTACCACCGAAATTGAAGGATCCAGGGAGTTTTTCTATACCTTGCACCATAAGTAAATTGACTTTTCTAAAGCATTGTGTGATCTTGGTGCTAGTGTATCATTAATACCTTTAACGGTGGCTAGACAATTGGGTTTGTATGAGTTTAAACGCACTAATATTACCTTGCAACTAGCGGACAGGTCTATTAGATATCCATTGGGAGTGTTGGAGAATGTATTGATAAAAGTTCAAAAATTTATCATCCCAATTGATTTTGTGGTGTTAGATATGGAAGAAGATGTATCTATGCCAATTATTCTTGGTAGACCATTTTTAACTACTGCAGGTACTATTATTAATGTTAAAAATGACAAACTTAAGTTTCAAGTAGGTGAAAAAGAGGTAGAGTTTAATTTGCATGAAATGGAAAAATACCCTTCTTTTACCGATCATGCATATTCTATCGGCACAATTGAAAAACTAACTCAAGAGATGAGCCAAGTCAATTTTGACTTCGATCCTCTTGAGTATTGTTTAATGAGTTTAGGTATGCAAGACGGAGATTATGAAGAAATTGAAGAATTGGCCAAGTATTTGGATTTTCAAGCACCCTATAAACGGGGTAATATATACGAGAATCTTGGCCAAGGAAAAGAATTTTTACAGCCGTCGGAAGTCGAACCTCCAAAATTAGAGTTCAAACCACTTCCAACTCATCTAAGGTATGAATTTCTTGGAGAAAATAGTACTTTACCTGTAATTGTTAGTGCTAACCTGGATGATGAGCAGTGTACAAAGTTGCTAAGGGTTTTACGAAAACATAAGATGGCAATTAGATGGACAATTGCAAACATTAAAGGTATCAGTCCTTTTATATGCATGCACCGTATTTTATTGGAGGAAAATTGCAAACCAATAGTTGAAACACAAAGAAGACTCAATCCAAATATAAAAGAGGTAGTAAGAAATGAAATTCACAAGTGGCTCGACACAGGTATAGTCTTTCCTATCTCCGATAGTGTTTGGATTAGTCCAATTCATGTGGTATGAAAGAAAGGTGGAATAACTACAATCGTGGGTAAAAATGATGAATTGATTCCATCTAGACTTGTAGTAGGGTGGAGAGTGTGTATTGATTATCGTAAGTTAAATACGGTAACAAGAAAATATCATTTTTTCCTACCATTTCTTGATCAATTATTGGAGCGAATAACTGGATATGAATTTTACTGTTTTCTTGATGATTTTTCAGGATATAATCAAATAGCTATAGCTCCAGAGGATCAAGAGAAGACCACATTTACATGTCCTTATGGCACTTTTACCTTTAGAAGGATGCCATTTGATTTATACAATGCACCTGCGACTTTTCAACGTTGCATGGTGGCTATATTTTCAGATTATATTGAGAAAATTATAGAGATATTTATGGATGATTTTTCTGTGTATGGTTCATCTTTTGACCTTTACCTTCATAATTTCAAATTGATTTTGCAGAGATGCAAGGAAACAAATCTTGTACTGAATTGGAAGAAATGCCATTTTATGCTAAAAGAAGAAATTGTCTTAGGACACAAGATTTCCTCCAAGGGAATTGAGGTGGATCAAGCCAAAATAGAAGTAATCGAAAAATTGCCACCCCCGAGCAATGTCAAGGGGATAAGGAGTTTTTTGGGACATGCTGGCTTTTATAGATGTTTTCTAAAATAGTAAAGCCATTATGTGATTTATTATGTAAAAATACCCCTTTTCAATTTGATGACAATTGTTTGGTTGCATTTGAAAGGTTGAAGAAGGAATTGATTTCGGCCCCAATTATAACTTCGCCCGATTGGTCACTACCATTTGAATTGATGTGTGATGCAAGTGATTATGCGGTTGGAGCAGTTTTGGGACAAAAGAAAGAAGGACGGTTGCACGTCATTTACTATGCTAGCAAGTTGCTAAATGAGGCACAACTCAATTATGCAACTACAGAAAAAAGAGCTATTGGCAGTGATATTTGCTTTGGATAAATTTATATCTTATTTAGTAGGATCTAAAGTTATTATATATACGGACTATGCGGCTCTTAAATATTTGTTACATAAAAAAGATGCAAAATCTAGATTAATTCGGTGGATTCTTTTATTGCAGGAATTTGATGTGGAGATAAAAGACAAAAAGGGAACGGAGAATCTAGTAGCGGATCATCTATCACGCTTAGAATATATTCCAGTCAAGAATCAAGTTCCTATTCAAGAGAATTTTTCGGATGAGTTTGTCCTAGCAATTATCAATTCTCCATGGTATGCAGATATTGCTAATTTTTTGGTAAGTAGAGAGATTCCAAAGGGATTTAATTACCATCAAAAGAAGAAATTCTTTACATGATATCAAAAGTTACTTTTGGGAGGAACCATTGCTGTATAAACACTATGCCGATGGTATGGTACGTAGATGTATTCCCGAAAATGAGGTACATAATATTTTATATCATTGTCATAACCTTGAAACAGGTGGTCATTTTAGCACTTCAAAAACTGTGGCAAAGGTATGACAATCAGGGTTTTATTGGCCAACTATGTACCGAGATGTTCGAAATTATGTTAAAAGTTGTGATGCATGCCAAAAAACTGGAAATTTATCTCGAAAGAATGAAATGCCCCTAACTACCTTCTTAGAAGTTGAGTTATTTGATATATGGGGTAGATTTTATGGGACCATTTCCAAGTTCTTTTAATAATAAGTACATCTTAGTAGCAGTAGATTATGTTTCTAAATGGGCAGAAGCAATCGCTTCACCTACTAATGACTCTAAGGTTATACTCCGGTTCCTTAAAAAGAACATTTTTTGTAGGTTTGGTATACCTAAGGCCATAATAAGTGATGAAGGAAAATATTTTTGTAACAAACAATTGGATTCTTTATTGTTCAAATATGGCTGTAGGCACAAGACATCACTCCCGTACCATCTTCAAGCCAACGGACAAGCGGAGCTAGCTAATCGTGAGATAAAGCTCATTTTGGAGAAAACTGTGAATAAATCACGCAAGGATTGGGTTACAAAGTTAGATGACACACTATGAGCTTACCGAACGGCATTTAAGACTCCCTTAGGGATGTCACCGTATCGTTTAGTCTATGGAAAAACTTGTCACTTACCTGTAGAGATTGAACATAAAGCTTATTGGGCTATTAAAGCAATTAATATGGATTTTAATCTTGCAGGTGGAAGGAGATTACTTGAACTGAGTGAATTGGAGTAACACCGACTACATGCATATGAAAATGCCAAAATTTATAAAGAAAAGATCAAATATTGGCATGACAAGCGTATTATTCCTAAACAATTTCAGGTAGGGTAAAAAGTACTTTTATTCAATTCACGCCTGAGGTTATTTCCAGGAAAATTGAAGTCAAAGTGGTCGGGACCATTTGAAGTTGCTCAAGTATTTCCTTATGGAGCTGTTGAAGTGGCAAATTCAAGAAATGACCGGTTCAAGGTCAATGGACAACGATTAAAACCCTACTTGGCAGGTGAAATCGTTCCCAAAGGACTTATATATCTTTTGGGTGACTCTTCTTCAATTTAAAAAATTCTAACAAGTAAGTCAAGCCAACGACTATAAACAAAAGCGCTATTTGGGAGGCAACCCAATGTTGATGTTAGCTGTGTTAATTTGGTGTGATTTTGTGGTTTGAATGAGTGTTTTAGTTAATTTGTTGTTTTTGTGCTATAGGGTTGGCAATTGGAAGCAAAAATGACCATTTGAGGTAAAAAAGATGAACTTTGATCAAGCAACTCAACCCCTCGATTTGCGTTACAAGGTTATTTGATCCGTTAAAAAGGGGTAAAATGCATGTTTCTAATGTTTTACATGTGTGCACATCGATAAATTTTACAAATAAATGATTTATGATGCGTTTTGAGTGATTGGGGTACCAATGGTAATTTTTCAAAGTTCATTTTCTGCAAAAAAATTGCAGAAGAAAACGCGCCTAGCATGAAAACGCGCTTCCTTGTCGCGTTTTCCTCAAAACGCGTTTTCAATTCTGCAACCACAACGAAGAAAACGCGCTTCAAAACGCGACATAGAGTCGCGTTTCTCAGATAAATCGCGTTTTCAAGCCTGGATCAAAATTGAAAAACGCGACTTTAAAAACGCAACTCAAAGTCGTGTTTTCCAACACAGTCACATTTTTGTTCCTACAAGATTTGTGCAGGAAACGCGACTTAAAAAACGCGAGTTGAAGGCGCGTTTTCAATCGCGTTTTCTGTGACCGAATATAGCTTCCAGAAACGCGATTTCCAGCTTCATTTCTTCTTAATTTTCCAGGCGCGTTTTTTCTTCTCTTCTACCCAACTCACAAATCTTCAATTTTGTTCCATAATCTTGCTAGAAAACATCAAACCAACACCTTTTGAGGTTCATACAACCTTTCTAACCGATTAAAATCCAAGAAAAACACCTCAAATTCAGTTTTTGAAGGATTAAAGGTTAGGGTTCTTCAACTGCAATTTGTTCAATTGGAGGTCAATTGGAGGTTGTTTCATAGGGCTTTTTGCATTTTTAGCATCACCAAACATCCTTATACGTGATTGATGTAAGTTTCTTCATCAAATCTTTTGATTTTAGAAGTTCATATTTTTTATCTTGAGTTTTCTGACATCTTTTAATTTCAAAAATTTGATGATGTATATGACTATTTTTGAATTTATTCATGCTTATTAAGATTGTTTAAGTATGTTTATATGTTTAAATGTAGCAATTTGTTGGTCATTATTGTTTTTAAAAATTCACAATTGCTATATTTGGAAGAAATTGGAAAATGGATTTAGGATGTTTTTGAGCCATTGGTAATGTTTAATTATGGTTAAGAATAGTTAATTGATGATGTTTGAGCATGTGCATTGTGTATAGTGAGTAATTTGGTTGATTTGGTGAGTTAATTTGTTTAATTTTTGCCTAAACATGATTATAGCTAAAAACATATTATTATTGTTAATTTTAAATAGTTATAATCATAATTGTTGTTATTTTCACTGATTGGGTTATAATTATTCAATATCTTGTTTCAATTAGTGATTTTGAGCAATTTTTGGCATAAATTATGGCTCTTCTTGTTCGGTCCTTTACGTTAGATATTGGACGAATTACTACTTGAAGGGACAAATTGGAGATTATTTGGATCATTTTAGGATATTCATTGCCAAATTGTGAATTGTGTCAAAATACATGTGGTTAATTGCAACATTTTCTTTTAGGTACCATGCCAAGGAGAAGAAGAGCGGTACTTTCATCCTCTAGTAGTGAGGAGAAGGATGTTAATGAAGAGATGGAAGTGTCTGAGGAGGAGAGTTCACCTTTTCCGCCACCAGTTAGCCGACAGCCTAGTGAGGGCAGCACTCGTGGAGCGGGGACTTCGGTATTTGACAGTGCTAGGTTCAATACTCGCAGGAATCAAGAATGGCATGAGGAGCGTGCTAACTTGGAGTTCCTGTTTGAGATGCATGTGAATTCAACAGTTGAGATGATGTACAACATCTCGGAGGCTTTTGCTCAGCTTGGATGGGCTCTGATTCTCACCCTACCAGACCATTACTACCCCGACTTGGTGCACGAGTTTTACGCCAACATTGAGAGTAAGACGCGCCATAGTAGAGAAATAGTTGAGTCCTGGGTACGTGGAAGACGAATCACCTTGTCACGTCAAGATTTGGCCGCTATTTTGGGGTGTACGGATGACGGACGTCCAGTAGATCTGAAAAAAGAGTTTGTTCTCCCAAATAGGAGGTGAGATCCCTCGCTGGCCATGGCTAGGTTTGGTTTTGAGTACCAACCTTTTCGTTCAACAAGGAAGGAGACCATTTTAGCGAAGATCTTCGAACCTCGTCATCGTCTTATCATTTACATAATGGCACACAATGTCATTCCGAAGAAGACGGGGCACACTGAGGTTCGCAAGAGCGATATCTACTTCTTGGATTACATGTTCCACAACCGAACTTCCCCGTATGCTCGAATTTCATTGCCTAACATCATCATCAGCCACATTAGGTCTATGGCGAGACGTAAGACAACTTCCTTCAAACTATCATTTCCTCGTCTACTGACTTTAATCTTCCCCCGTTTTGAGGTTCGGTTGGAAGGAATGAGGCGGGAGATTGTTCCACCACGGGCTGAGATGACTATCACTACTTTCCGCCGGCTTGGTATTGGCACAGGGAACATTCCACACCCTGTTCAGGAGCCGAGACAGAAGGCTAGACATGGTCGCGATGAAGCCGGACCATCTACTGCAACACCACCTCCTTCTCCACCACAGACTAATTGGCAGCGACTTTTTGACCATATAGGAGTTGCTTGCTTGCGAAATTGGATAAAAATAAGAAGTTGAGTTGAATTGGTAAAATTATGGTATACTTGGCTCTTCTTTGTTTGATATTATGAGTACTTGAAGTTAATGGAAAGATCACATAAGAGTTATTTACCTTGATTCAAGGAAATGGAGTTGAAATACTACATATGTTTATTTTCAATTTTTGGATCATTGATGGTTGAAATTTTATATTGTTTGAGGATAAGCAATGATTCAAGTGTGGGGGTAGTTGATAAGAGTTTATTTTACGTATTTTTAAATGCATTTTATTAGTTAATTTAGAGTTGATTATTTAGTTTTATAATTAAAATAAAGAGGTTTTTGGTAAAATTATATATTTTTGGTAAAAGTGGATAATATTGTATTTTTAGTGATTTTAATGGTAAAAACTTCATTTTTATGCAGGAATGATAATTCAATCACCAATGGATGTCAATTGAGGTGAAAAGTAGATAATTGGTGATGAATTCAAGTGGTAACAAGAAGAATGAAGCGAAAAACGTTCAAGTGAGGAAATGCAATACAAGTCAGTTTTGACACTCTTCGGTATTTCAACCATATCTGGAGCTACACTTATCGGATTGAGGTGATTTTTATACCATTTTAAAGCTAAGAAAGAGACCTACAATTTTTATGAAGATATCGAAATCCAATTCTATCATTTTCATGGACAAAATTCAAAATACAGAAGCTGCATTCTGTGGTCGGAAGTTAAAACAGAGGTTTGACCAGGTGATAGTATTTCGATCATATCTCAGGCTACAAAGATCCGATTTAGATGATTCTTGAAGCATTGAAAAGCTAACTCAAAGGGCTACAACTTTTATGTTTTGTACAAAAGATAGTTCGGCCTTTAGCATGGAGAAAATCGTAGTTGAAATAAGGCCAGAGTGAAAACGTGAGTAGAAAAAACGCGAGTTGATGCCGCGTTTTCTGTAGGCGCGTTTTGTAGCCGAAATTCGGCAATTTGCTCAGCCATTTCTCTTATGTTCATACCACTTTCTAGCTATAAGATGCAAGGGAATTTGGTGCACATGCTTCAGAAGACAAAAGGGCAAGAAAGGTGGCTTATTTTCAAGTAAAAAACATTGTTTATTGACTATGATAACAAAGTAGAGATTTGGGAATCAAGGGTTGGAATTTGACTTGGAAAAATGGAGCCTTTGAGTAGTTTTTATGCAGAGACATTGAGGGAAGTCTGGAGATCCATCGGTAGCTAGTATTCTTACTAACAAATATATTCGCTCTAGCCAGAAACTTGCAAGGGCAATTGAGGTTTCATCTTGTAATCATCTAAGTTCAAGACAAAGGAGATTTTGGAAGGTTTCACCATATCTTGGCTAAGACTTTCTTTACTCTTTTTGTATTTGTAATTCATGATGATTTACATTAATGAAGTTATGAGTGTTTCATCATTCCTGATTAACTAATTTCCTTTATCTAGGGAGTAGATGAAGCTTATGGCCAAGTGATATGAAGTGATTGTGATTTATACTTGTTATACCTTGTATTAACTTATCTATTTGTATATGTTGGATTACTTGTTGTTGTTTGATCACCAATAGCAGGTTTATAGTTGTTTTTACTCATTGAGAAATGGTAAAAATAATGGAATGACATAAGTAGAGCTTGAGTAGTATATTCATGAGAATAGAAATACATTCAAGTGGATGAAATCTACATTTCATGTATGCACAAAACAGATTTAGTATTTACCAAGAGATTAGGAAAAACTAATCTGTTTTAACCCATTATTATCATGAGAATGTGATTTTGGTATTGTTGGAAATGAATCCTTGGTTAAACAAGAGTAGTAATAAGTGTTAAATTCATTCGTTTTAGATCTTTTGTGTCATATGTGGAATCTATATCCCTAGATCTTAATATTTAGTGAATTCTACTCCTTTTGTGAAATTGCATTTATCTAGTTAAGAATCTGAAATTTTTGCTCAAATTTATTGTGAGTCTAAATAATAGGGTAAATTAGTATCTAATAATTGTTTTAATTGCTCCTCGTGGGATTGACCCTATACATACACAATATTACGATTTTGGCCTGTATACTTGTAGTAAAAACGGATATAATTCGGAATTAAACTTGAACTTAAAGCAAAAACCCGTCACTCACATAAAAAAAAAGCTTCTCACAGCTGCTAATTACTTTTCCACTTGAAAACCCTCAAGTCTTGTTAGCTTGTGTTTTAGGTTGGCCCACAAATGGGCTGGCCCACACAAGTCCAACAATATCAGAGTTACTGGTACAGGCACTTGTTGGGAAAGGGGTACTGGTGTAGACACACAATATCAGAGTTAGTTCAGGATAAATTACTCTTTCCCCAAGTACTCGTTAAAATAGGAATAAATCAAATCACCAAGTAATAATATCCGCAGTGATAATAAAATGTAGGAAAATAAAAGACACAGGACACCAAGATTTTTTACGTGGAAAACCCAAATTGAAAAAAATCACGAGACCTAATCTAGTAAAAAATCTCCACTATCATAATAATGGGAATACACAGGTTTACCCGAAATATTCGGATGACAATAATATCACTAATATCAACCAAATGAAATTACTACAAAATCACCCTAAAAATTTGCAACTATCAAAGAAGTGGGTTTGAAAAGGTGTTATCAAACGAAGAGGAAATCAAAAATCTAAACTAGTAGGTGAGTAGAGTTTGATGAGAGGATTGCGTATGTAAAATTTCGTCTCAATTGGAATTCGAATCACCCTCCAATCAAAAATTTGAGGTTATTTCTCTCTCTTCGTTCTTCACCCAGAGACAGCAAGAGTGGAGGCTGATCTTTTTCTCATACACAAAAACGAAAGCTTCTCACGGCTGCTACTTATTTTTCCACTTGAAAACCCTCAAGTCTTGTTAGCTTGTGTTTTAGGTTGGCCCACAAATGGGCTTGCCCACACAAGTCCAACAGTAATCAAGCTGTACTAAAACCAAAATCTATTGCTGTGTTTTCAGACTCGGACCGGACCGGCCGGTTGAACCGGTCGGACCGGGAATCGGCCAGGCATCCGGTCCGAGTCAGTCAAAAACTCGGATGTCTAAAAGCCCGGTCAAATCCGGTCAAAAACCGGGTTTGCCCGGGAACCGGATTAAACCCGATTTTTTAACTTTTCCAATTCTGCCTCTATTTTTTTATTTGGAAAGCTTTGACTTCTTGGCTCTTGTGTTGACCGTGTAAAACAATAACTTCTAAAAGCTAGAAATAAAAGAAAAACGAGCAGGAACAAAAGAAAAATAAACGAGAAGAACAAAAATTGAAGAGAGAGAAACCCTAATCTCCTTAATCGCCGCTTACTCCTTCAACCTCCACAGCGGCGCCGCCTAAGAACACCATCCCCTTCAGAGGACATCAAGGTAGGGAGGTCAATCAACCGATTAAAGAGCTTTTCAAGTTTTATATTTTGGCTTCTTTTTTTCCACTGTAGATTTCAAAAACCTATGTTCAAATCGCAAATTATTTGTGAAATTGAATGCATTTGTGTTGCTTAGCTTCAAATAGGTGTCGATTCTAGATATAGAATTTTTTTTTCCGATTATATTTTTGTTGCTCAGCTGTGTTAAGCTCCTTCGAATTACTTTTTTTATTCGATTACGTTTTTGTGGAGTTCGAATTTTGAGCTTATTGTCCGATTTCAGGGTGCCATTTGTGTTGATACGTTTTGGATTGGTTGCCAACTTGAATGATAGTAATAAGTTATCTTGGTTATTAGTTAACCATTGGTTGGCTTTATCAGGTGTAAAGCTTTGCTGAATAAGTTTATTGATTCTTTTTTAAGGTTATTGTTATTATATTAGTATGTGTTTATGTGTTTAATGGTAACTTTTTTAAGATTATTGTTATTATATTAGTTTGTGATTATTCACAAAGCTTGTCAGTGATTGGCCTTGCAACATTACTATATTTGGCCTGACTCTCTCAATGTTCAACTTTCCTCAAAAAATGGAATGGACTGTAAGATTTTGATTGTTTTCTCATCTTTCCTTCAGATGATGATAACTTACAACGGGAATTTGTTTATATAGGAATTGCCAAAAACATACAATTCAACTACCCAGAACTCAATAATTTGCATTGTTCTATTTACATGAGTTGCTTGTGTGGATGTGCACGTAGTTCAGTTCAATCATGATAGATATGGCTGTGATACTATTAAGCTTACATATAAGCTGTTGGAGTGGCCTTTTTCTCAAGAACAACTGCACTTTTTTTTTTCTGCTGCCATCAGGTACTGAATACTTTACTTTTGGCTCCCTCACCCAGTATGTTATTGACATGATAAATAAAGAATTATTTGACTGTTTAATAATACATTGGTTATTCACATTTGAACCTGCAGATGCAAATTCATATCACCAATCATATGGTCTTTGCTGAAAAGAGGATAGAGCTTCAAATCATATCAGATCCAAATTCATATGATCAAATGTATTTTTGGTGGCAGAGTGGCTGCCATATGTTTTTGTGATATGGATTTGGATGTTTGAGTTATTGATTATAATTTATAAATTTGATTTATAGGAAAAATGAATGTGTGTGTGTCTATATATATATATATGACGTATTTATAACGTCATTCGGTTTGACCCTTGATCGAACCCATTAACCCCTGACCCCTGAGCTTGACCGAATCGATATCCGGTCCGAGTCTGAAAACATATATCTATTGCTAGTAGTCAATATCGATAGGCATTTGTTTTCATGTTTTACAGGGTACTACAGCAATTATTCGGATGCTTTAAAAACAGTTGATGTTTACAGATGCAAAGCTAATAGCTACCCTAGAAGCCATGCCACAGCATTCAAAGTTTCAAACCACCATACTCTTCCTCTAGCCTTCTAGTTCTGAAAGAGTACTTCTTTTGACTTTCTACAAAAACATGGGCATCAAATTTCTAAAACAACATTTACAACAATTAGAAATTAATGTTACTTCCATTGACAGGGAGGCTTTAACTGATGCAAGTGTGAGCTCATCGCAAACCTCACGTTTGAATAGAGTTCCCGGAAGAAATACCATAGATTTTGTAAACCCCACCACAAACAGTAGAAGTATTTTTCAATGAAGTTAGCGGAGATGACATTGTTAGTAACCGCATTTCCAAATATCCCAGAGTAGAAATGTGATGTTGTCAGGATTCCAAGAAATAGAACTAATTAGGAATTAGTGATATAGTGGGTCTTTAGGCACAGTATTTTTGAAGTTTCTCGATAGTTCTATCGGTTGCACGAAAGTACAGTGGATAGGTATGATGTATTACTGAGGTTTTGCCTCAAATAGTGTAAAATGATTTCTTACTCAATGAAAAGGTTACATTTGCCTTAAAAACAAATTGGGATTTAAGATGATTTTGATGCGTGTTTGTAAATGTATTAATGCTTTGCTTTTCGGGGTTTTCATGGGGTTTTCATTTTCTTTTGATAACTAAACCCTCATTTGGTACATTGACATGTAGGCCTGTCAACGGTCCGAGTCTAGACCCAGACCCGACCCAAATCCGTGAAATTATTGCGGGTATCGGTAGGGATTTAATTCCGTTACCCGGACCCGGATTCGGATCCATTTTGTCAAACAAAAAAATGGGTCGGATACGGAATATAGTATTCCGACCCGTATTAGACCCGGATCCGAATATAACTGGATTAATAATTTAAAATATGTACATTTATCAATATAATTTGATTAGGGTGATGTATATGAGTAAAGTCAATTTGGTTTATTTTCTTATTTGATTTTTTTTGTATTAGTTAGAAATTAGTGTACAAATATATATTTTTCTCATTTTTATTAGAAATTATAAATTTTCATAATTTTTTTCGGATAGACCTGTCGGATCCGGATCCGGAATATAGAGTAGAAGACCCGTCGGGTAAACGGATCGAATCCGGATCCGATTTGGTATGCCGGGTCCGGGTTCGGAATAATGAATTCCGGCCCGGACCCGGCCCGTTGACAGGCCTATTGACATGTCAAGAATATAAATATATTATCACGCAGTATAAATTTTCATCCAAAATAGTTAAGAAAATAATTTTTTCATTGCAGTGTCTGTTATACAAGTTTGAATGAAATGTCAATTCCTTATTCAGTGTTTCGTAATTAAATAGAATATGTATAAATTTGACTCAATTGCCTTTGATTGATTTATGGGACATAACATGTATTAGGTTTGTGCCATTTGTTTCCACTATGTTATTTGTGTAACTCTAAATGTAGCTTTGATATATTTTCATTTTAGAAATAAATGAGTGTTCATAATGAAATACTTTAATCATAATATTTGATTAATTCTATAGTATAGATTTTTATTTTAAAATTGTGTATCTGTTAGAGATATAATTAACAAGGTAATGTAGAAATTGTATGAAGTGAAATATTCATAATTTTTTATTATATTCTCATGATTTATATGAAATACAAAAAATATTCTAAAAATATTGTACAAAATTTTTCAAAAAAGCAGTATCTTAAACATTTTCTTCCTAGTAAAAAGGGAAAATTTTAGTAAATATAGAAAAAATTGGTTGTAATTAAAAATTAGAGGTAATGGTTAATTAAACTCATAAATATCATAAGATTGGGTAATGCAATTATACTTGTAAGGAAAAATTTTAATTCATTAGCTATATTTATAAGGGTACCTTTGACATCTTACAATTTTGGCTATTCCAAGATGAAGTTGCCATTTTTTGGATTATTTATTTATTTTTTTGAGGAATAGGGATTTCAAGAAAATGTTGAAATGAGTATTTTAAGGGTAAAGACTAGGGATTGTAGTGGGTCGAATATTCTCAAAAATCTCTCTTAGCAAACTTTAACTTATTTATCTAAATCATTTACCAAATCCTATTGGGTAATCTTATGGATTTTAATTCTTAATATCAAACCCTCCTACTCGCAACATGAATAGTTCAATAAAAAGGAATTAATTTTTATTAAACTAAAATCAATACATACAACATGTTAAATCAACACACTACATTCAGTCTTAAATTTGGGTAGAGCTATTGAACCTACAAGAGAAAATCTAACATTTTATAAAGGGTTAAATTAGTATTCTTCTAATTTTTAATGACAATTGTCTCCATTTGAGACTTTCAAATACATAATACATACATATATAGTGAGTGGCCTTGAATTCAGGACATTCTATTTACAATCTCTTCACACACACATACACACACACACACACACACATATATAGGGTTTTTAGGACAATTTTTTTTTTTTATCAAATTCTATTGGATTGCCTGTCACTAACCCCTCATTAATACCATACCCTAATAATCCATCGGTCATGTAATCAGATTAACCATCAAGTCGAGTACTTAGGAGTATCGGGTTTTACCTACCCATCCCTAGGAAAGACCTTTCCAATTTAAATGGTCCATGCCAAACATAAAATGGAATGCCCAAGTAGTGAGAGAGCCCTCTCCATTCTAGGCCATTCCGACGTACCAGAAATGGGATAATAGATTTATCACGGCATTGTTTCAAAGGGTTAAATAATAATAATTAAAAAAAGCAACCTTGCGGTTGAGCGAATGTTTATATGAACTCGCTATGGTTTGAAAACTTACAATTTATCACCTTATGGTTTCAATCAAAGTGATATTTAAAGTTTTTGTTATATTTAATGAGAGTAATAAAGGTTAGACTGATCATTTCCCTTTTGCACAGACGATAATGAGTAAAACAAAAATCATTGTATTTTCTCCCAGGACTAAAGTTGCAATTTTAGAAAATACTAATCTTCTACCTTCAGTCAAATGCGCTTGCTGGTTTTCTTCTCCATGCATATGCACAGCTCCGCCTAGCTTAGCACCGGTTGGATGTCAAAAACACACACACACAACAAATAAACACTCACACTGACATTAATTTTCTTTTCCTCCTTTTTCATTTTTCAATTAAAACATTTGGGAGGCAGGAATAATAAGACACTCTCTCCTTTCGTCATTAATTAAGTTAAGACTAGATGTTCCAATCACTGTCCAAGTCATCCACAAACATATTCAAGCATATACAGTCACAGTCGTCAGAAAATCGAAAGGGCCTTAGAAATTGATTTAGAAACTCCATAAAGCATTCAAATAGTCATGCCATTTGTAGTTAAATTCAACATAGCGTTTATGTTGAAATTAAAGCTGCCAATTCAAAGAAAGTTTTACAGTACTATTTTGGTGATGCTCAGTAGTGGCTGTGGCGGCTTCAGGTTGCTTTCAGTGCTCAAAAATTCAAGCATAGCAACAGTCATCAGAGAATCAAAAGGGTTTTAGGTATTGACTTAGACACGCCATAAAGCAATCAAATAGTCATGCCATTTTTAGTTAAATGAAACATAGCGTTTATGTTGAAATTACAGCTCACAATTGGAAGAAAGTTTTACAATACAATTCGATGATGCTCAGTAGTGGTGGCGGCGGCTTCAGGCTCCTTTCAGTCCTCTCTTTTTGTTATGCTTCCCCCCCTTCTGTATTTATGGGTTTGGAAGATTTGGGTGTTGACAGTAGTAATCTTGTGTTGCCTATGGGTCTTTTATCTGTGAAGGCTCTTTGATAATTTTGCTTGACATTGAAAATCACTCCACGAAGAACTTTTTGAATTATATTGCTTTACCTTTTAATACATTAAGCACTCATTAATCTGTATTTAAATTTTTAAGTTTACTGAATTTGCTAAATTGATCACATATAGACTTAATTTGTAATTTTTTTTTTATTGTTGTCTATTTACATTCTCTTTTTTCTATTACCCCTGAACATCTTCTCTTAAAAATTATCTCTTAGGAAAATCATTCAAAGCGTCAATCACATCCCATCAAATTAATTATTTCATTTTTCACTTTTAAAATATTAACTTTACGTCCCTTACAGATTTAAGTTAACAAAATTTGGTTTCAAACTAAGTTTTCAATTATTTTTTAGTTTGAAATCACCACGTGACCTATATACAACCATTTTCTAGGTACAAAAAAGTCAGATCCCACATTTTTAATGGTAAAAATGAATATGGATTGAATCTAGACCTATCTATCAATTGGGCCATCTGAACTGGATTTTAACAAGCCCAGCCTTGACTCAAGTAATTAGTATCATTTTCGAGTTTTGTATTATAAGTTTTGAGTTGATAAATGCCAAACTCATACTTGACTCATAAAATATTGGGGTTGTGAGCCTAATTTTGATTGAGTCCAAACTCGCTCATTGCTTCTTAATTTCCTTAATATAATTAATATAACTATTAAGTTCTAAAGTTAATTTAACATCAACATGACCATAACATTAAAACTATACACAAACCAATAACAATCCATTAAAAGGTATATAAACCAAGAATTTTTCAATAATAATATATCCAGTTAGTTCAAAGTACATGAAAAATAGTAATAAAATATGGTCAACAATCAATATATTTTCAAAGATCCTTAATTTGCTCGTACTTGGATTTGTCCTTTTGAATCTTTGGACATAATTTTGTATATTTAATGTTTCTTATATACATTAATATATTTTGACACATAACTCATAAGTACAAAGTATTAGTATTATATATTTAGATATATAATTATATATATGAAAATATAAATATATTATATATAATTATATATATATATATGTAGATTAAAGGGTCGAGTTTGAGCATAATAAGGTCCAAGTTTGGCTCACATTTAATTCGAACTTAATATTTAGATCCAAATTCAGCATAACTCAATGAAAGGTTAGACTTATCGAACTTTTCCTCAAACCTAATGAGTTGAGCTCAAACTTGCCTAGTCCCATTGACTGTCCTAATTGAATCAAATCCCTTTTTTAGGAGAAAAATTAATATAGTTTGGATCAAATTTTACTTTTTTAGAGGGAAAAATGAATATGGATTGAATCACTTATTTAACTACAAATGGAATTTAACATTTTTATATCTAAAAAAAATGGCCATGTATGATGTATGGTTCACATAACGAATTTAGGTTAAAAAACAATAAAAATATAGGTTTAGACCAAATATTACTAATTTAATTTTGTAAACAATATAAAATTACCATTTTAAAAGTAAATGATGAAAATTTTATTTAACAAAATGTGAGCCACGTTTTGAAGATTTTTCCTTTCCTCTTTCATACATTTTTTCTTTCACACACTTTATATAAACACATTTTCATTCTCACGTACACATGCACGTACCTCGACCTTTTGTCACACACGAGCACATTCTCTCTCTCTCTCTCTCTCTCTCTCTCTCTCAAACGCACTTCATTACAGGTATGCATTCTTTCTCTTTCACAACAAACTCTCTCCATCTTTCGTACACACATTTTCTGACGTACATAAGCTCATAACATAGACCAGTAAACAAGGCAGTATAAATCATAATTCCTAGACCAAGAAAAAAAAAAAGATAAGAGCTGACAATGAGCTCTTTCTCGCCATTGAAAATTCTCAGGGTACGTCTTGCAAGAAAGAAAACTTTATTCTTTTTTAATATTTTTTTAATTGACAACATTTACTCTATTCCTACTCTAGTCTATTTTAGGAGAGGTCTAATTAGGTTAATTGAAAAATTAGGAATTGAACCACAATCGAATCAAACTAGTGTACTACGCACTCATAAAGATTTGAAGAATCTACAAAGAGTGGCGAAGTGATAGGAGACCAATGTACAAAGGGCCGTTGGTTGCAAGAAAGAAAACTTTAAACTGGGGGGTTTTTGATACTTTAGTCACCAGGCAATTTTAGTTCATAGTTTATAACACAATGACAACTTTTAAACTATTGAACAAAAATCTTAATAAGTTCAACCCGGATAAATTACTCCCATGGTAGGCAATTTTAGTCCATAGTTTATAACACAATGACAACTTTTAAACTATTGAACAAAAATCTTAATAAGTTCAACCCGGATAAATTACGCCCATGGTATTCATCACATATTGACTTAAAAATGACGAAGAACATGAAACATCCAAAAATTCTTAGTTGAGACAGACAAAAGTGTAATTCATGTTTATGACACATTAGATTATGGATATTGCATATTTGTAATAGAGCATATCCAAGTTCCACTTTTTCAAAACTTTTGTGCACAAATTCCAATGCAAGATTATTAGCATGAGTACAATAGAGAGCATAAACAAAAAAAGGTAAAGAATAGAATAGTTATAAGTATTAACAATAATTTGCAAAGACGTCCTCTTTTAACTTTTCTTTTTCTTTTTTTTTTCGGATCTTTGAGTAGAGTTGGGATTGAGGTGCAATTGATGTGGTATTTTTTTTTTTTTTTAAATTTAATGTGCACTTACACATGATTATACTTATATATTGAATCGATGTACATGAACAAAATTCATGCGTACAAAAAAGGAATTTTAGCGTACTCTACATAAAAAAATATTGAATATACAATAGCCATACCAAAACCTTCAGTGCACCTGTCCAAACTCTGATAGATTCCCCATCCAAACATGAACACAATACAGAAATTTTAATAACAAATCAAGTAACAGTTTTTAGAGGTTAAACACCTTAATTCCAGGCACGTGTTCTTGACTTACTCTGTGTCCTACCATTTCTCTTTCACTTACACTAACTTTTCTTGGCAAGTCAAAACCAAAATAGTACCTGCAGGCTGCAACACATATTATCTGCTAAGATATCTAATGTTATTCGATGGCGATAAGATTCAAATCATGAAGCAAAATCAAATAAATTGTCGAATGGAAGAGCATTCCGTCCAATTTGGCCGCATAAAGACTGGGAAACATTGAGCATTACGATCAGTCAAAAAGTCATTGGCCCAACCAAGACTAAGAAAATTGGAATTGCTATTCATGTCATCTTAAAGTATGAATGATGACAACGTTATGGGGAAAAAGTAAAATGACTTTACCAACTTTTAAAACTTGCGCAAATACTGGGTTGAAGATTATGCATATCCATAAGGAAAAACAATACAAACATATAAATAATCTGCGGGATAATTTTAGAAACCTCCCTCGAGGTTTCCAGCAATTGCAGAGAGCTCTTCTCAAGTTTCAAAAATTACACCTACCACCCTTATTTTTAAGGTTTATGTAACAATATAGGCCCAATGAGATATAAATTTTCACAAATATTCTAAAATACCTTCTTCAAAGAATAAGACAAAACAAAACAAGGTTTTAATCTTTAATTTATTGTACGTGTCATACTCACTAAAACAAACAAAGTCCAACGACTCCAACTCATCTCAAAATTCATTACTTGCTAATTCTTGCCTAATGCAACTCACTACCACCACTACCAATATTAAACTAAGAAATGCCCCCATGCCCCTAAAAATATAATTTATCATTGCTCTAGCACTCTTAGAAATAGAAACAAAAGTCCGCCTTTATAATAAAACCACAATCAATAGG